>NC_057800.1:581166790-581452075 GCF_018294505.1 Triticum aestivum
TGGGGGAAACCAGGACAACCCCAGCACCGGAACCATTCAACATCTTAGAGCCATCGAAAAACATGGTCCAATGCTCCGAGTGAACTTCAGTCGGCTGCTGTTGTTCAATCCACTCGGCGAGGAAATCTGCTATCGCCTGGGACTTAATGGCTTTCTTTGCCTCAAACTTGATATCAAGGGGAAGAAGTTCAATCGCCCATTTGGCCACTCGACCAGTTGCATCTCTGTTGTGCAAAATCTCTGATAGTGGAGCGTCGCTGACGACTGTGATGGAATGGTCAGAGAAATAATGAGCAACCTTCTTTGTGGTCATGTATATTCCATACACAAGCTTCTGATAATGAGGATATCTCTGCTTGGATGGAGTCAAGACTTCAGACAAATAATACACTGGGCGCTGAACTTTGAGAGCTTTTCCTTCTTCTTCCCGCTCGACCGTTAGCACAGTACTGACGACTTGTCCTGTGGCTGCGATGTAGAGCAACAGAGGCTCTTTGCTGATTGGAGCAGCAAGCACCGGCTGGGTGGAGAGCAGAGCTTTTAGCTCGGCAAACGCTGCATCAGCTTCTGGAGTCCACTCGAACTTGTCAGCCTTCTTCATCAGTCGGTAAAGAGGCAGTGCCTTTTCACCGAGTCGTGAGATGAATCGACTTAATGCGGCCAAGCATCCAGTAAGCTTCTGGACATCGTGCACTCGCACAGGGCGTTTCATTCGGAGAATAGTGCCAATCTTCTCTGGGTTAGCGTCGATTCCCCGTTCGGAAACGAGAAAACCGAGTAACTTGCCACCAGGAACTCCAAATGTGCACTTTGATGGATTGAGCTTGATATCATACCTTCTGAGGTTGGCAAATGTTTCGGCGAGGTCAGCGAGCAGGTCGGAACCTTTTCGTGACTTGACAACAATATCATCCATATAAGCTTCCACATTCCGACTGATTTGGGTGAGTAGACACTTCTGAATCATTCGCATAAATGTGGCTCCGGCATTCTTGAGGCCGAATGGCATGGTGATATAGCAGAAGCACCCGAATGGAGTGATGAAAGCTGTTTTTACCTCATCGGGCCCGTACAGACGGATCTGGTGGTACCCGGAGTAAGCATCTAAAAAAGACAACCTCTCGCATCCCGCGGTCGAGTCAACAATTTGATCTATGCGAGGGAGAGGAAAGTGATCTTTCGGGCAGGCCCGGTTGATGTGCTTGAAATCAATGCACATTCGG
Organism: Triticum aestivum; assembly: GCF_018294505.1. Classification (NCBI taxonomy): domain Eukaryota; kingdom Viridiplantae; phylum Streptophyta; class Magnoliopsida; order Poales; family Poaceae; genus Triticum; species Triticum aestivum. The sequence continues at coordinate 581,168,014 of NC_057800.1, forward strand.
AGCGACTTGTCCTTCTTAGGAACCATGACGACATTAGCGAGCCACTCGGAGTGGTATATCTCTCGGATAAATCCTGCCGCCAACAGTCGAGCCACTTCTTCACCGATGGCCTTTCTCTTCTGGACGGCGGACCGCCGAAGATGCTCTTTGACTGGTTTTGCAGACGAGTCGACTCTTAGGCGATGCTCAGCCAGTCCCCTGGGAACACCTGGCATGTCAGCGGGCTTCCATGCAAAAATGTCCCAGTTCTCACGGAGGAACTGGATGAGCGCTTCTTCCTATTTTGGGTCGAGTGTTGTGGAGATGCGGGTCGGAGCTGCTTCGGGGTCGGTCGGGTGAATGTGAACAGGCTTCGTCTCACCGGACGACTGGAATGCAGACTCTGTGGCGGGCTTCTTGGATCGCAGCAAGTCACTCGGATCTGCGTTTTGCTTGTATTCTTCGAACTCGACCGCTGTCACTTGGGAATCGGCAATCTTGGAGCCCTTCTGAAAGCACTCCTCTGCCTTTTTCCTATCACCGGTGACAGTGATCACACCTTTGGGGACCGGGCATCTTCAATTTGAGGTACACGTAACATGGTCGAGCCATGAACCGTGCATAGGCTGGTCTCCCCAAAATGGCATGATATGCACTTTGAAAATCCACGACCTCAAACGTCAACTTTTCTTTGCGAAAATGCTTCGAATCACCAAACACTACGTCCAAAGCTATCTGGCCGAGTGACTCGGCCTTCTTCCCTGGTATAACTCCATGGAAGCTCATGTTACTAGTGCTCAGTCGGGACATCGGGAATGCCCATACCTTTCAATGTGTCTGCATACAATAAGTTCAGCCCACTTCCACCATCCATCAGCACCTTTGTCAGTCGAGTGCCTTCGACAACTGGATCGACCACCAAAGCTTGCCTCCCGGGGGTGGCAATATGAGTCGGGTGATCAGATTGGTCGAATGTGATGGGTGTTTGAGACCACTTCAGATAATTTGCCTTTGCTGGGGCAACCATGTTCACCTCTCGGTTAATCACTTTCAGTCGACTTCTGCTTTCCACATCTGCAAAGATCATCAGAGTGGAGTTGATATGCGGATATCCTCCCTCACTGTCCTCTTTGTCTTCGGCCTTGTCCGACTCCTTCTCCTTGTCCTTAGACTGTTTTCCCTGAAACTGCTGGATCAGGAGTCGACATTGGCGAGTGGTGTGCTTTGGGTAAATGATATTCCCCTCTTCATCTTTCTTCGTGTGAATGTGACACGGCATATCCATCACGTCGTTCCCTTCTTTATCCTTTACCTTCTTGGGTTCCAGGATCCTTTTGGTTTCCCCTTAAACTTTCCTTGAGTCACGGCCAGAGCCTCTCCAGGAGCTGCCGGTTCAGCCTTCCGCTTCTGTTTCCGACTGGTGTTTCCTTTTTCCGACTGACTCGGCTTGTGCTTGCCGCTTCGGAGTCGGTCTTCTTCTTCGCCGTTGGCGTACTTGGTAGCAATCTCCATCATCCGACTCAAGGTCATGTCACCGGTTCGACCAAATTTCAAACTCAGTTCTCTGTTCTTGACGCCGTCTTTGAAGGCGCATACTGCCTGATGATCAGAGACATTTTCCACAGTGTGGTGCAAAGTGATCCACCTCTGAATATACTCTCTGAGAGTCTCATTAGTTTTCTGCACGCAGACTTGCAACTCTGTCAATCCCGCTGGTCGCTTGCAAGTCCCTTCAAACGTTCTGACGAACACTCGGGACAGATCTTCCCAAGTGTAAATGCTGCTAGGAGGTAATTGAGTCAACCATGCCCTGGCAGAACCTTCCAACATGAGGGGCAAATGCTTCATGGCCACCTCGTCGTTCCCACCACCGATCTGAACTGCCACTCGGTAGTCTTCAAGCCAAGTTTCAGGCTTAGACTCACCAGTGAACTTGCTGACTCCTGTTGCCAACCTGAAATTGGGGGGGATAACTGCGGCTCTGATAGCTCTGCTGAAACATTCAGGACCAGAAACATGTACTCGACTGCTCGTGGGTACATCTCTGTCGAGTGCGCCTCGATGGGCTCTGTTCCGGTCGACCAACCCTTGCACGATAATGGATCGCGCGTCGAAGCCTGGCTCTCTGGGGTCAACTGGAACCCTACGCCCTGTACTGTACTGACGCCTATCATCTGGCTGCCGAGGAGCGTAAGACCCACCCCTCGGAGGGGAATAGGGCACTCGACGCCTATCATCTCGGTCGAGTCTGTCGCCATATTGATCTCGCCGATTCTCACGCCCTTCGCGCCGCGGAGGCGATCTGGGGCTGTGAGCCGACTGAACCGTATTCACAGTGACAGATCGACTGTGAATTCTGTTGCGCGACTGAGACACGGCTGAATTCTGATCTCCTGCTGCCCGGAGCAGATCCCTGATCTGCAGCAAACCTCTGCCAGCTTCCGACTGCGAAGGCTGAATGGACTCTGCTATACGGGTCGCAGCTGCTAAATTCTGAATTGGGGTTCGATATACCTGAGTCGGCGGGAAGAGTTGACGTCGACTGGTGTCGGGAACTCGTTGCCGCGCGCGCTCGTCGAGTGCTCGCTGAAGGTTCTCCAGTCGAGTGCGCTCGGCCAAATTGGCCAGACGCGCCTCCTCCAAGGCACGAGCCTCGGGGGTTTCTCCTGCGATGGGAATACGCAGGGGATCCTCGTTCCTGCGGCGAAGCTCTTCTCTTTGCAGAGAGTCGAGTGGCTCGGGCTGGTACTCTTCGTAGTCTCGTGCAGGGTCGCCGCCGTCACCTGCTCCACCACCACGGGCGAAGCCAGGAGGGCTGTGGGGCCCGTCGACCATCAAGATTTCCGCCGCTGGATCACTGCTTCCGCACTCGGATGCAGTCTCTCCGGAGCCAGTCGACTGATCGAACAAGCCGTAGAGAGATTCGTTGGGCTCGATTGCCGCAACTTGTGTAGTGGCCGATTGGCGAGCCACCGCGTGACTCACCCATCGCTGAAGCCTCGACCGGCCTGAGCACTTGCGCTGGCGGGAGACCGGGAGGGTGGACGATGGAGGAGCCGACCGATACTGGGTCGACGGTTGCCGCAGCAGAACGCCGCGGACACATGCGCGAAAATGCGTCGCACCGCGGACGGGGAGCGCGTCTACGTCGAGTGGAGCCTCCTGGAGCCATGCGGAGTCATCGGCGATGAAGGTGAGAGTGCCGAGACGGATCTCTTGACCCTTGACCAAAACTCCAGCAGACACCATGATGAGAGTACTCGGAAGAATCGCAACTTCTCCACAAAATCGCTAAAACACCTGCCCCACGGTGGGCGCCAACTGTCGTGGTTCTAAGCCTGACAGTAGAGTGGGGGGTAGGTATGGAGAGGCAAGGTCCTAGCTATGGAGAGGTCGTAAGCACAAAGGATGTACGAGTTCAGGCCCTTCTCGGGAGAAGTAACAGCCCTACGTCTCGGAGCCCGGAGGCGGTCGAGTGGATTATGAATGTATGAATTACAAGGTGCCGAACCCTTCTGCCTGTGGAGGGGGGTGGCTTATATAGAGTGCGCCAGGACCCCAGCCGGCCCACGTAGGAGAGGGTTTAAGGTGAGTTAAGTCTGGGGCGTTACTGGTAACGCCCCACATAAAGTGCCTTTACTATCATAAAGACTACTTGATTACAGGCCGTTGCAGTGCAGAGTGCCTCTTGACCTCCTGGTGGTCGAGTGAGTCTTCGCGGTCGAGTCCTTCAGGCTAGTCGAGTGAATCTTCGTTGGTCGACTGGAAGGCGACCTCTTCTAAGGATGTCCTGGGGTAAGTTACTTGGATCAGGTCCATGACCCTACCCTAGGTACATAACCCCATCATGCACCACCTCGGAAGCAGTCTGGCATAAAGCTCAGGCGCTAGTGGCTGGCTCCATAGAGGGCATTTCCGGCATTAAGCTCGGCTCCTTCAACTTTTTTGAACCAAGGTGATATGACACCTCGGATATAGTCCGGCGTTGGAGCTGGGACACTGTCCGGCGTTGGAGCTCAGATATAGTCCGACGTTGGAGCTCGGATACAGTCCGGCGTTGGAGCTTGGACATAGTCCAGCGTTGGAGCTCGGATACATTCCGGGTTGGAGCTCGGAAGCGGTCTGGCATTGGTTCTCGGCCGCAAAAGATACCTCAAATGCAGTCTGACGTTAGAGCTTGGACGCAAGAGTACACTGCCTCCCGGGAACAACTTCAAACCCGAGGTGTGGCATAAAAATAACAAGGCATTGATAAAGGCCGGCAACTAAAAGGGGCTCCTCGGATACCCGACGTGTAAACTCGCCGAATTCATTTCGGCGATCCTCAAGATCGAAGATGAGAAGATTTGTTGAACCAGTTTTCAAGACCGTCAACCAAAGATGAAGAACAGTTCGGAAGAATCAAGGAGCGTCCCTAACTTGAAGACCAGTTCAGGGGGCTACTGACGGTGTCCTGGACTAGGGGGTACTCATCACATCGTCTATAGATCAGTTGGATTGGGCCGAGGACCCCCATGGCCGCATACTCATGGGCCAGTTCGGACAGCTGCCGCATACAAGGAAGATTCCACAAGACTTGGTGGTCAAGACAAGGACTCCTCCCCCACTGGCGTATTCGGCTAGGACTCTTGTTATCCTAGGCCTCTGGTGCATTATATAAACCAGGGGCCAGGCTAGTCGATACAGGAATACACAACAATCATACCATAGGCTAGCTTCTAGGGTTTAGCCTCTTCGATCTCGCGGTAGATCAACCCTTGTAATACTCATATCATCAATATCAATCAAGCGGACGTAGGGTATTACCTCCATCAAGAGGGCCCAAACCTGGGTAAACATCGTGTCCCCTGCCTCCTGTTACCATCGATCCTAGACGCACAGTTTGGGACCCCCTACCCGAGATCCACCGGTTTTGACACCGACACTCGTGTTTTCACCGTGCCCAAACTGTCGCTCGTTTCCTTGTCGCCAAATCGTGGGACACCCGGAATCCGGGAGCGCCCACCATCTTTTGCACGCATCCGCACACTTCTCCTTTGCATCGGTATCTCGATCGAGTTACCGGAACTGGAACGTTGCCGTGGCACCGTTTTCGTTATCGTTGCCGTGGCACCCCTTTTCCTTTCCACCACGGTGGCAAATGCTTCATAATGCTCTTGTCAAACTTTTAATAAAAGTTGCATAAACTTGCACATGTCATCCGCATCATGTTAACAACATCAAGAATGTTTAAAATTGTTGTTGGTATTAATTTGCTAAAGGCATATGGGGATTTACCGGATTTGTTGTTTGTTGTATCCGGCCCCATTTAAATTGTTTAGATAGATAATTCCTTTATGTTTCACCTCTTGACATGCTTAACAACATTTAATATTGTTGGGTACATAAACAAGATCGAACTAAATAACTTGAATGTGGTGTTTCGTCAATATGCAACGGAGTTGCATATTGAGCTCCACTTAATTTGTAGGGTTGTTTGTGCACTTTGCCATGACATGCCTCATTAAACCGGACATGCATCATACTTGTTTGTGCATCATGCCATGCTTATGTGATGATTGTTTACTATGTTGTTTGTTTTCTTTCCGGTGTTGCTTCTTCGGGTTAGTTCCGATAACGTTGCGTTTGTGAGGATCCGTTGGCTACGTCCGTTTGTCTTCTTCATGGACTCGTTCATCTTCCTTGCGGGATCTCAGGCAAGATGACCATACCCTCGAAATCACTTCTATCTTTGCTTGCTAGATGCACGCTCTATTGCTATGCCTATGCTGCGATACCTACCACTTGCTTATCATGCCTCCCATATTGCCATGTCAAACCTCTAACCCACCTTGTCCTAGCAAACCGTTGTTTGGCTATGTTACCACTTTGCTCAGCCCCTCTTATAGCGTTGCTAGTTGCAAGTGAAGATTGGAATTTGTTCCATGTTGGAACATTGATATTTTGTTGGGATATCACAATATCTCTTATTTAATTAATGCATCTATATACTTGGTAAAGGGTGGAAGGCTCGGCCTTATGCCTGGTGTTTTGTTCCACTCTTGCCACCCTAGTTTCCGTCATACCGGTGTTATGTTCCTTGATTTTGCGTTCCTTACATGGTTGGGTTATAATGGGAACCCCTTGACAGTTCGCCTTGAATAAAACTCCTCCAGCAAGGCCCAACCTTGGTTTTACCATTCACCACCTAGCCTTTTTTCCCTTGGGAGTCGCGCATCCCGAGGGCTTTATTTTAACCCCCCCCCCCCAGGCCAGTGCTTGTCTAAGTGTTGGTCTGAAACAGAGCCACTTGCGGCGCCACCTCGGGGAAACTTGAGGGTTGGTTTTAGCTGTACGTAGTGTTCATCCGGTGTTGCCCTGAGAACAAGATATGTGCAGCTCCTATCAGGATGTCGGCGCATCGGGCGGTCTTGCTGGACTTGTTTTACCATTGCCGATATGTCTTGTAACCGGGATGCCGAGTCTGATCGGATTGTCTTGGGAGAAGGAATATCCTTCGTTGATCGTGAGAGCTTGTGATGGGCTAAGTTGGGACACCCCTGCAGGGATATGATCTTTCGAAAGACGTGCCCGCAGTTATGGGCAGATGTGAATTTGTTAATGTCTGGTTGTAGAAAACCTGAGAACTTAACTTAAGTAAAACGCATCAACCGCGTGTGTAGCCGTGATGGTCTCTTTCCGGCGGAATTCGGGAAGTGAACACGGTGTTGGAGTTATGCTTGAACATAGGTAGTCTAGGATCACTTCTTGATCACTTCTAGTTCTCGAACATGCTTTGCCTTCTCTTCTCGCTCTCATTTGCGTATGTTAGCCACCATATATGCTAGTGCCTGCTGCAGCTCCACCTCATACCTTTACCCTTCCTATAAGCTTAAATAGTCTTGATCACGAGGGTGTGAGATTGCTGAGTCCCCGTGACTCACAGCTACTTTCAAAACCATCTTGCAGGTGCCGATGATATCGTGCAGGTGACGCAACCGAGCTCAAGGAGGAGCTCGATGAAGATCGTGTTCGTTAAGTTATTCCGTTTTCCAGTTGATCAGTAGTGGAGCCCAGTTGGGACGATCAGGGATCTGTGTAGCATTTGGGGTAGTCTTCTTTTATTTTGGGTTCTGTAGTCGGACCTTGATTGTATCTAGATGATGTAATGCTTTATTCATGTATTGTGTGAAGTGGCGATTGTAAGCCAACTATGTACCTCCTTTCTTATTCATTACATGGGTTGTTGTGAAGATTACCTCACTTGCGACATTGCTTTCAATGCGGTTATGCCTCTAAGTCGTGCTTCGACACATGGGAGATATAGCCGCACCGAGGGCGTTACAACAAGTCACGTACTTGCTGATACACATCATTGATAATGTCCAAGGACTATCTTTATTCATAAACACATAGGAAATATCATCATACATGATTGCCTTTAGGGCATATCTCCAACATCCAAGTGCTCCCAAGGACAAGTTCTATGACAAGGTCATCAACCCATACCTTCCAGAGGTGTTGCAACACCCTCAAACCATTGATATGCATGAGGGGGTGCTTCACATCCGGGATGTTCAAGAGCCAAGGAGGACCGGAAGCATGAAGTCCAGGCTCAAAGCAGTGGAGGACTGGAGCAGGAAGTCTTCAAGTGCAAGGGGATGGTGGAACGCGGAATCAATGCCAACCACTCCATGATCACGGAATTCACCCCTGACCACAAGCTTGACACCAAGGATATCGGAGAGGTCATCTTCAAGCTTCATGAGAAAAATGAGCATCTCCAAGCCCAGATCTATGACCTACAAAACCAAAACTATGAGTATGAATACATATTTAAGGGGATGAGTTCGGCTGTAGATTTGAGGATTCCAGAGACCCGTTCATCCTTTTACGATGGTGAGCCTATGCCTTGGAATACGGAGGACAAGCCTTTTGCGTCATCAACCTCATCACCACCACCTCCGAAGAAGGAGACTTGAGTACATGGGTATTGTAACACCCTCGATGCGACTATATCTCCCACGTGTCGAGGCACGACTTAGAGGCATAATCACATTGAAGGCATATGTCGCAAGTTAGGCAATCTTCACAACATCCCATGTAATATAAATAAATAAAGGGGAGATAACATAGTTGACTTACACTCGCCACGTCAATCAAGTACATAAATAACATTACATCATCCAAACACTCATGGCCCGACTACGGCGCCAAAATAAAAGAGAACCCAACAAGCAACACGGTCCCAATCACCCCCAACTGGGCACCACTACTGATCATCGGGAAAGGAAACATAGTATCTTGAGGGTCTTCGTCGAACTCCCACTTGAGCTCATATGTGTCTCCTGGAGCGGAATCATCGGGCCCTGTATCTCGTGTAATAGTAATCTGTGAGCCACAGGGACTCAGCAATCTCGCACCCTCGCGATCAAGACTATTTAAGCTTATAGGTAAGGCAAGGTAATTATATGTGGAGCTGCAGCAAGCGACTAGCAAGTATGGTGGCTAACTTACTCGCAAAAGAGAGCGAGAAGAGAAGGCAAAGCACGAGCGAGAAACTAGAGAACAACCTGCGCAAACATTACTCCAACACCGTGTCCACTTCCCGGACTCCGCCGAGAAGAGGCCATCACGGTAACACACTCAGTTGATTCATTTTAATTAAATTAAGGTTCAAGTTATCTACAACCGGACATTAACAAATTCCCATCTGCCCATAACCGCGGGAACGGCTTTCAAAAGTTCAAATCCTTGAAGGGGAGTCCCAACTTAGCCCATGACAAGCTCTCACGGTCAACAAAGGAATAGACCTCCTCCCAAGATGTTCCGATCAGACTCGGTATCTCGGTAACTCAAGACACTTCGACTGGTTAAAACAAGACCAGCAACACCGCCCGAATGTGCCGACAAATCCCGATAGGAGTTGCACATATCTCTTTCTCAGGGCACACTCAGATGAGAGCTCCATACAACTAAAATGAAACCTCGAGTTTCCCCGAGGGGGCGCTGCACAGGACTCTAGTTTGGACCAACAATCAGAGGAGCACTGGCCCGGGGGGGTTTAAAATAAGATGACCCTTGGGCTCCGGAAAACCAAGGGAAAAAGAGGCTAGGTGGTAAATGGTAAGACCAATGTTGGGCATTGCTGGAAAAGCTTTAATCAAGGCGAAATATCAAGGGGTTCCCATTATAACCCAACCGCGTAAGGGACGCAAAATCCGGGAACATAACACCAATATGACGGAAACTAGGTCGGCAAGAGTGGAACAAAACACTAGGCGAGAGGCCAAGCCTTCCACCCTTTACCAAGTATATAGATGCATTAAGATAACAAGATAATATGATGATATCCCAACAAGTAAATAAATTTTCCAACAAGGAACGACCTTCAATCTTCACCTGCAACTAGCAACGCTATAAGAGGGGCTGAGCAAAGCGGTAACACAGCCAATCAACGGTTTGCTAGGACATGGTGGGTTAGAGGTTTGACATGGCAATATGGGAGGCTTGAAAGCAAGTGGTAGGCATCGTAGCATTGGCATAGCAAAAGAGCGAGCAAACTAGCATAGCAAAGATAGTAGTGATTTCGAGGGTATGATCATCTTGCCTGCACAATTGTCAGAGTTGACTGGATCCTCAAAAGCAAACTCAACGGGCTCCTCGTTAGCGAACTCGTCTCCCGGCTCTACCCAAACAAGACAAACAAGCAACAAGGATACAATCAACCACGTGCAAGACCAAGCAATATGATGCAGTGATGATATGCTATGTGGGATGCGATGCGGGATGCAAAATGAAAGATATGATAGGAAATGCATGAACCTGGCCTCAACTTGGAAATCCAAGTGTGCCACTGGAAAGATGAGACGAAATCACTTGAAAATGATATAAAGAACGCCGGAATCGGAGTTACGGTTTGGAAATGGCAAGCGATTCAAAAATGACACCGGTCTGCGATTTACAGCAAGTAGGCATCTAAATGCAATGAGATGAACATGCTACAGCACCCAAACATGACAACAAAATACATGGCAGGGATGCATACAAGATGCTTAACAAAAGTCTAGCACTGAGCTACGGCCAATTCATCCTTTAACAGGTTCAAACAAGCATGGCAAAAATGCATATGGCAAACAGATCTCAGACTTAGTGAAATTAACACTTGTCTGGAATTTCAGATCAGGTAGCCCTCTTCGGAGCAACAAAACTACATGCTACAGGACCTGAACATGGCAAAGTAAAGCATGGCATGGAGATACTCAAAGAGCTTAACAAAAGTCCCTTAGTGACCTTGAGCCAAAAGGGATCAGAAAATACCATTGCAAGCATGTAAACATAGCAAAAACATAATCAGTTTTCAGACTTAGTGAAAACTGGCACATGCTGAAATATAACTCAAGTAGGCATGTTTACGAGCTCGATGCACTCACTACGGTGCAAGGCATGGCAAGACAAGCACACACCCATCAAGAAGGCACAAAATTCTAGCTAGACATGGCAAGAACAAAAGCATAGCATGCACGGATCAACTACAACATCATCGGCAAAATTGCAAACAAGTTGACAATCTGCCCAGATTCACAAAGTTGCAAAAGTAGAGCTCGATTGACTCAAGCTAGGGTGCTCCATAATTGCAAACAAAGACATGGATGGATAGAGCACTACAATATTAACAAAACTCCCTTACTGATCAACCTCAAAAGAGGCACGGATCACTAGGAAACAACATGAACATATGGCATCATGAGATAAACAGCTCCAGCACTTAGTGAAATTACTAAGTCCCTGAAAACAGAATTAGCAAGTGCACCACTTTGCAAGCTTGCACTAGTCACCACACACATCACAAAAATACATGGATTGCACCTCTGGAAAAATGACAAAACCCTTAACAAAACACATGTAGAACATCAGGGCATATCATGCACACATTAATCATGGAAAAAATGACAAAATCCTAAATGGAGTAGCAGATCTGGCAATTATCTCAAGTAGCCCTCTTCTAACAGCATTTCGGACATCAAGATGAACTCAAATGAAAATCATGCAATGGAATTAAATGATGTACTCTCAGAGGTGAACATTTTGATATGCTATATGCATGAATCGGAGCTACAGATGCGAAGTTATGGAGCTACGAACATGAGCACTTGGATCAGAATTTCTGGGACTTGGAGAAAAAAACGCCTCCGAGATCTAGGGTTTGCACGAATGACGAGGACGGCCGGATCTTCGCTGGAACAGTGCTCGGGGCCGCCGGAGAGGTCGAGGTGGCCGGAGTTGGAGATGGACGGGGCGGCGGCCGGAGCGCGGCGGCGCGGCGCGGTGGCGGCGTTGGCGCGCGGAGGCGGCGGCGGCGGCGGCTCGGAGGAGAGGGGGGTGGCGGGGCCGCGGCGGCGGCGAGGTGGCGGGTGCCACGTGGCAGGAGGCGGTTGGCTGGCGGCGGTGTGTCCGTCCCGGGCGGACAATGTCCGGCGGCGCGCGGTGGAAAATTAGGGTTTCGGAGGTAGGAGGAGATCCGAAAATCGGGGGGTGTTTAAATAGGCATAGAGGGAGCTAGGAGAGTCCAAATGAGGTGCGGTTTTCGGCCACGCGATCATGATCGAACGCTCTAGATGATGGAGCAGAGTTTGGTGGATTTTGGGCCAAATTGGAGGGGTGTTGGGCTGCAACACACACGAGGCCTTTTCGGTCCCTCGGTTAACTGTTGGAGTATCAAACAAAGTCCAAATGATACGAAACTTGACAGGCGGTCTACCGGTAGTAAACCAAGGCCACTTGGCAAGTCTCGGTCCCCAAGTATAATTGGACAAGACATATTGCAATCAATATAAAGAACAATAAAATCTGTGGGCACATTATTCCTATTTGTAAGAATAAGAACATCATTAATTCTTCCCATAGGCTTTTTAATAGTAGAATCCTCCAAGTGCAAATTAAGAGAACATTCTTCAATATCGGTAAGACCAAGCACATCACATAGAGATTTCGGAATTGTGGAAACACTAGCACCCAAATCACACAAGGAAAAACACTCACAATTTTTAATCTTGACTTTGATAGTAGGTTCCTATTAATCATGTAATTTTCTAGGAATTTAGATCTCTAACTCCAAATTTTCTTCTAAAGCTTTCATCATGGCATCTACGATATGTCTAGTAAAATCTTTATTTTGTTCATAGGCATGAGGTGAATTTATCATGGATTGCAACAAACAAATACAATCAATCAAAGAGAAATTATAACAATTAAAGTCTTTGTAATCCAAAAGAGTGGGCACATCACTAGTTAAAGTTTTGATCTCTCGAAACCCACTTTTATCAATTTTCTCATCCAGATTTTCACCCTCTGAATTATCAGGACGCCTTCTAGCTAAAGTTAACTCTTCTTTAGTCCCTTTATGATCAATTTAAATTTTGCTAAACAAGGAATCAATAGAAGAAACACCAATTACTTTAAGATCTTCGTCATTTTTATCTTCTAAAGAAATTGGTTTAGCGGCCATTTGATTTACTAGGGTAGCTTGTGCATCTGATATTATTCCTAGCAAATTTTCAGCAAAAGCATACTTAGATTGGAGATTACAAACTTCTCTACTAATATCATCAAGTTGTTTTGTTATATCATCTAACACAACAGAGTGTTCCTTAAGTTCTTCAGTAAAATACTTATTGTGCTCAAATTGAGTAGTCATATATTCCATGGTACTTTTTTCAATCTCAAGCAAAATATTGGGGTAAGCAACATCATAGTATTTCCTTTGACACATCGCAACTACGCAAACAAGATTGCACACACAAAACAGATCTGACAAGAAAACGGCAAACGAAAAAGAGCGCGAAGAAAATGGTAAATTTTTGTGAAGTGGCGGGGATGAAAATGAGAGGCAAATGGCGAATAATGTAAATTGTAAGGAGATGAGATTTGTGATTAGGAACCTGATAGATGTTGATGATGTCTTCCTGGCAACGGCGCCAGAAATTCCTTTTGATGTCGCTTAAACTACATCGATATTTCCCCAAAGAGGAAGGGATGATGCAGCACAACTACGGTGGGTATTTCCCTCAGTTATGAAACCAAGGTATCAATCCAGTAGAAGAACCAAGCAACACTATGTAAACAGTACTTGCACACAAAGAACAAATACTTGCAACCCAACGTGTATAAGGGGTTGTCAATCCCTTCTTCGGGTAACGGCACCAAAAATTGTCAAGTTGACGGGATAAAATTGTGATAGATTGGAAAAATAAATCTCGATGAAACACACAAAAAAAAGAAGTAATAAAAAAGTGCATCCAACTATTTTTGGGTTTTTGGAATAATAGATTTGAAAATAAAAGTGGCAAATAATAGATCGGAAAGCAAATATGATAAAGAATAGACCCGGGGGGCGTAGATTCACTAGTGGCTTCTCTCAAGAAAATAGCACACGACAGGTAAAAAATACTGTTGGGAAATTGATAAAAACTCAAATAATTATGACGATATCCAGGCAATGATCAATATATAGGCATCACATCCAAGATTAGTAGACCGACTCCTGCCTGCATCTACTACTATTACTCCGCATATCGACCGCTATCCAGCATGCATCTAGTGTATTAAGTTCATTGAGAAACGGAGTAATCCAATAAGAACGATGACATGATGTAGGCAAGATCTATTCATGTAGGAATAGACCCCATCTTGTTATCCTTAATAGCAACGATACGTACATGTTTTGCTGCCCCTTCTGTCACAGGGAAAGAACACCGCATGATCGAACCCATCACAAAGCACCTCTTCCCATGGCAAAAAAAATTGATCTAGTTGGCCTAACTAAACCAAATATTCGAAGAAGAAATACGAGGCTATAAATAATCATGCATGAGATCAAGAACTCAAATAACTTTCATGGATATATAGATCTGATCATAAACTCAAAGTTCATCGGATCCCACCAAACACACCGCAAAATAGAGTTACATCGAATAGATCTCCAAGAGATCATTGTATTGAGAATCAAAAGAGAGAGAGGAAGCCATCTAGCTACTGCCTACGAACCCGTAGGTCTATCATGAACTACTCACGCATCATCGGAGAGGCATCAATGAGGATGATGAAACCCTCCGTGATGGTGTTTAGATTGGATCTCATGGTTCTGGAACTTGCGGCGGCTAGAATTCTGTTTCGTCGACTCCCCTAGGGTTTTTAGAATATTTGGGGATTCATAGGGCGAAGAGGAGGTGCGGGAGGCCACCGAGGTGGGCACAACCCACTAGGGCGCGCCTGGGGGCCCATGCGCGCCCTAGTGGGTTGTGCCCCCCCCCCCTTAGGGCACCCCTCTGGTACTTCTTTGGCCCAATTAGTTTCTTCTGGTCCATAAAAATTCTCCAAAAACTTTCGCTGCATTTGGACTCCGTCTGGTATTGATTTTCTGTGAAGTAAAAAATAAGCAAAATAGCAACTGGAACTGGGCACTATGTCAATTGGTTAGTCCTAAAAAATGATATAAAGTTGCTATAAAATGATAATATAACAACATGGAACAAGCAAAAATTATAGATACGTCGGAGGCGTATCAATCTTCACCTTTATTTTTTACACTCTTTCTTTTTGGCAAGCACTATGTGGTGTGGAAAGATCCAGACATATATATCCACTTGGATGTAGGTTATCATAAAGTATTATTGTTAACATTACCCTTGAGGTAAAAGGTTGGGAGGCGAAACTATAAGCCCCTATCTTTCTCTGTGTCCGATTGAGGCTTTGATCTCATAAATATCGAGTGAGTGTTAGAAATTGTGGAAGAATAAAAGATGGTTGAGTATGTGGACTTTCTATATAAAAGCTCTTACATTGACTCTTTCCGATATTATGATAAATTGCAATTGCTTCAATGACTGAGATCATAGTTTGTTAGTTTTGAATAAAGTTTTTGCTTCACACTCTACCTTGTGAATGATTTATCACTTTAGCATGAGAAATTATATGGCAATATGTTGTTATTCTAAAGATGATCATGATGCCCTCATTTCCGTATTTTATTTTTATCGACACCTCTATCTCTAAACATGTGGACGTGATTATCGATTTCGGCTTTACGTTGTTGTTCTAAAGATTTATCACTTTAGCATGAGAAGTTATATGGCAATACGTTGTTGTTCTAAAGATGATCATGATGCCCTCATTTTTGTATTTTATTTTTATCGAGACCTCTATCTCTAAACACGTGTACATGATTATTGATTTCGGCTTTCGCTTGAGTACAAGCAAGGACCAAGCTTGGGGGAGTTGATACATCCATTTTGCATCATGCTTTTATGTTGATATTTATTGCATTATGGGTTGTTATTACACATTATGGTACAATACTTATGCCTTTTCTCTCTTATTTTACAAGATTTACATGAAGAGGGAGAATGCCGACAGCTAGAATTCTGGACCGGAAAGGAGCAAATCTGAGAGACCTATTTTGCACAACTTCAAATGTCCTGAAACTTTACGAAGAATTGTTTTGGAATATATAAAAATATTGGGCAAAGAAATACTAGAGGCGGACCCACCAGGTGGCCACAAGCATGGGGGCGCGCCCCGAGGGCTTGTGGGGCCCCTGGCAGGTCTCCGGCACCATCTTCTGCTATATGAAGCATTTTCACCTAGAAAAGATGAAGAAAGAGCTTTCAGGACGAAGCGCCGCCGTCTTGAGGCGAACCTGGGCAGAAGCAATCTATGGCTCCGGCAGAGCTATTCTGCCGGGGAAACTTCCCTCCCGAAAGCCATCATCACCACCAACGATCCTCTGATCGAGGGAGGGTCAATCTTCATCAACATCTTCACCAGCACCATCTCCTCTGAAACCCTAGTTCATCTCTTGTATTCAATCTTTGTCCCAAAACCTCAGATTGGTACATGTGGGTTGCTAGTGGTGTTGATTACTCCTTGTAGTTGATGCTATAGTTGGTTTACTTGGTGGAAGATCATATATTCAGATCCTTCATTATATTCAATACCCCTCTAATCTTGAACATGAACATGATTTTTTAGTAGTTACGTCTGTTCCTGAGGACATGGGAGAAGTCTTGTTATAAGTAATCATGTGAATTTGGTATTCGTTTGATATTTTGATGAGATGTATGTTATCTTTCCTCTAGTGGTGTTATGTGAATGTCGACTACATGACACTTCACCATGATTTGGGCCTAGGGGAAGGCATTGGGAAGTAATAAGTAGATGATGGATTGCTAGAGTGACAAAATCTTAAACCCTAGTTTATGTGTTGCTTCGTAAGGGGCTGATTTGGATCCACATGTTTCATGATATGGTTAGATTTATCTTAATTCTTATTTCGTAGTTGCGGATGCTTGCGAGAGGGGATAATCATAAGTGGGAGGCTTGTCCAAGTAAGGACAACACCCAAGCACTGGTCCACCTACATATCAAATTATCAAAGCAACAAACGTGAATCATATGAGCATGACGAAAACTAAGTTGACAGTAATTCCCATGTGTCCTCGGGAGCACTTTGCTTTATATAAGAGTTCGTCCAGGCTTATCCTTACTATAAAAAGGATTGGGACACCTTGCTGCACCTTTACTACACTTGTTACTTGTTCCCCATTACGAATTATCTTATCACAAAACTATCTGTTACCGATAATTTCAGTACCTGCAGAAAATACCTTGCTGAAAATTGCTTGTCATTTCCTTCTGATTCTTGTTGGGTTCGACACTCTTACTTATCAAAAGGACTACGATTGATCCCTATACTTGTGTGTCATCAGTCATCTTGTCCGAAGAGGGCCATATAAAAGCATGTTCAAGCTTGCTGACATCGTAAAGGATGCCCGGCAGCACAACTGGCGGTGTGATAAAGTCTATCACTTCGGAGGTGAGCACGGACTTGACGAAAGCCATGTGGCCAATGGAGGTTATGTCTTGGCCCTCCCAGGTGACGAGCTTGCCTGCAACCTTGCCATAAGATATTGAAGATTCACTTTTTTAGGCACCAACTAGTAAGTGGCAGCCCCAAATTACGCATTGGGAAGGAGGCTCTAGATCCCGATAACATTTGCAAAATGTGCTTGACGTTGACGTGGTTGCAACGAATAGGTACCATCAAACTCTTATGGAAGTTTGTGCAAGGCCCATGACTTTCACAAAACCTCACAAGGTGCCCGAGAGATCAAAAAAATTCATGGCTCCTATCGAGGGTGCATATGAGAAAAAAAACATTCATAAATTTCTCATATGCAAAGTAGTGGCTTGCCATCACCAAAATATATTTTTTCCATCACCAAAATATAGCACACATTATCCCTTTGAACTATATCTTTCTCCTCTCGCTTCCAATGGAAAATGCCCTATCATCACTATGTCCTAATGCATCCTTTTTTTAGGGATAAAACCAAGATTTATTCATCAAAGGCCACAGATAGTGGGATACAGTTCAGGTCGTGGGGTTGGTCGAACCAAACATGGCGTCTCGGACCTAGCGATAGACTAAACTTGGCTAGACTGTGTGCTTCTTAATTAACAACACGACCTTCAAAAGTAATCTTACAAAGAACCTGAGCTACCTTGAGATTAATCTCAGTAATTATAGCACCATAGATACCTTTGTTGCTTCTTGCAATATCAGAGACTACCTATTTGGAGTCTGAAGCGATGATGAAATTCTGGATATTAAGATCCTCTGCAAGAGTGAGCCCTTCTCTACATGCGATAGCCTCCAGAGTGGCAGCATCTTCAACTCCTTTTATTACCAGCACTGATCTGCCCATATACTGATCGTTGCTGTCACGGCAAATGGCAGATCCCGAAACACCTCTCCCTTTCTGACGCTCGCATCTACGTGTATCTTGGCGTATCCAACCAGAGGGGCCTTTGGTCGTTGTGGTTCTGTTGATTGTGCATGCAAAGCATGTACAGGCTTAATCTCTTTAAGTTGGTCTAGCTCTCTAATGAAACTCTTGATAAAATAAAATGTACCTTGTGGGGTATGGAAAATTCCTTCATTAATGGCTTTGCGTTGAGCTGACCAAATCGCCCATAAAGTCACTGAAAGAAGCACAAACTGATCGTGCGATAGTGAGTCCATTAGACTGAATAGCCACTTCTTAGCATTAGGTTCGGCGATGGATATTAGTTTCTGTGCCAACTCATCGTCAACTAAAGCCCAGGTGCATCTGGAAGTGGTGCATTTCTCAATAGAATGCCTCCATGAGTCAGGGGATCCACAGAAACCGCAGTAGCTGTTATTAGTCATGTGCCGGTGCGCTCGAACGTCTTCGGTCGGTATAGAGCGTTTTGAGATCCTCCATAAGAACATATGTATTTTCACTGGAACTTGCATTTTCGACACGCCCTTCCATGAACCCTCTTCTTGCGCAGCACTTGACGTGCCTGACGAACCCTCGAGCCAGGCTTCTCTCCTCTGTCGCGTAGAAACTAACATCTTGTACGCTGGTTTGATAAAAAATGCTAGTCTGTTCACGGTTCCAGCTCTAGAAATCTTGTATATTGTGCGTACAAAGGGGTATCGCCGGAACTATTTTAGCATCCATTCATAGGAAAACTTCCTCAACTAGCTGCCGGTTCCGCTTTGCTAAGGTTTGATCAATTAGTTCTGACACTACGAGCGGTCGATTAGCACTTCGGCTCAGATATGGCCTCATTATTTCCTCCCGTGGTAGCCATGGGTCATTCCAAATATTTGTTGACTCCTCATTGCCTATGCACCATATCAGGCCTTGTTTGAGGGTATCCCTTCCTTCTATCACATCTCTCTAGATCTGACTTGGGTGTCCTCCTAAAGCTGCTTCCAAGATTGAAGTGTTGGGGTAGTACACACTTTTGAGCAGCCGAGCACTCAAAGAATCAGGGTTTCGCAATAGACACCACTCCTGCTCGGTGAGCATGGCCATATTAAAAAGTTCAAAATATTTGAAGCCTAGATCGTCCATGCCTTTCGGTTGGGTCATTGTCTTCCATGACACCCAGTATGGCTTCCGCTTTCCGCCCGTGCATCCCCACCAAAATTTTCTGATCATCGGATTTAAGTGTTCACATAGACCCCTTGGAAGCTTAAAGCATGACATAGAGAAAACCGGTACTACTTGTGCAACTGCTTTCACTGGAACCTTTGTCCCTGCCGTCGACATTTTGTTCTCCAACCACCCTTGCACCTTACTCCATAGCCGGTCCTTAAGATACTTAAAGGCACCATTCTTCGAGCTCCCAATATCTGATTTTTTTCATTTAGCATTTAATTTGGTACATTTAACAAACCTTTTATCTCCAATCTTATATTCTCCAGTACTCCCTTGCCGAAGATAGTTGATTTTGCATAGTTTATTCTTTGTCCGGAAGCCTGACAATAAGTGTCCAGAACATGGTTCACCTCCATAGCTCCATTATTGTTTTCCTTGAAGAACAGCAGGCTATCATCAGTGAATAAAAGATGGTTCACTGGTGGTGCCGAAGGTGCCACCCGTAGACCATGCAAATTGGATGACTCTTCTTGTGATTTTAATAGGCATGACAGACCCTCTGCTACTAATAAGAACAAGTATGGAGATATTGGGTCTCCTCGTATGATTCCTCTTGATGGCTCAAATTCTTCTAATTTCTTCGCATTGAACGTAACTAATGTTGGGGAACGCAGTAATTTCAAAAAAATTCCTACGCACACGCAAGATCATGGTGATGTATAGCAACGAGAGGGAAGAGTGTCGTCTGCGTACCCTCGTAGACCGTAAGCGGAAGCATTATGACAACGCGGTTGATGTAGTCGTACGTCTTCACGTTCGATCGATCAAGTACCAAAGATACGGCACCTCCGCGATCTGCACACGTTCGGCTCAGTGACGTCCCGCAAACTCACGATCCAGTAGAGCTTCGAGGGAGAGCTTCTTCAGCACGACGGCATGATGATGGTGATGATGTTGCTACCGGAACAGGGCTTCGCCTAACCACCGCTACGATATTACCAAGGTGGATTATAGTGGAGCGGGGCACCGCACACGGCTAAAGATCGATGATCAACTTGTGTATCTATGGGGTGCCCCCCTCCCCCGAATATAAAGGAGTGGAGGATGGGGAGGGCCGGCTCTCTCTATGGCGCGCCCTAGGGGAGTCCTACTCCCTCCGGGAGTAGGATTCCCCCCCCCTTCCAAGTAGGAGTAGGAGAGGAAGGAAGGAGGAGAGAGGGAGGAAGGAAAGGGGGCCCGCTCCCCTCCCAATTCGGATTGGGCTTGAGGGGCGCACCTCCCTCTTTTTCCTTCCCTATCCTCTAATCCACTAAGGCCCAATAAGGCCCATATACTCCCCGGGGGGGTTCCGGTAACCTCCCGGTACTCTGGAAAAATGCCCGAACCACTCGGAACCATTCTGATGTCCAAATGCAGGCTTCCAATATATCGCTCTTTACGTCTCGACCATTCCGAGACTCCTCGTCATGTCCGTGATCAAATTTGGGACTCCGAACTACCTTCGGTACATCAAAACACATAAACTCATAATACCGATCGTCACCGAACGTTAAGCGTGCGGACCCTACAGGTTCGAGAACTATGTAGACATGACCGAGACATGTATCCGGTCAATAACCAATAGCGGAACCTGGATGCTCATATTGGTTCCTACATATTCTACGAAGATCTTTATCGGTCAAACCGCATAACGATATACTTTGTTCCCTTTGTCATCGGTATGTTACTTGCCCGAGATTCGATCGTCGGTATCTCAATACCTAGTTCAATCTCATCACCGGCAAATCTCTTTACTCGTTCCGTAATGCTACATCCCGTAACTAACTCATTAGCTACATTGCCTGCAAGGCTTATAGTGATGTACATTACCAAGAGGGCCCAGAGATACCTCTCCGACAATTGGAGTGACAAATCCTAATCTTGATCCATGCCAACTCAACAAACACCATCGGAGACACCTGTAGAGCACCTTTATAATCACCCAGTTACGTTGTGACATTTGGTAGTACACAAAGTGTTCCTTCGGTATTCGGGAGTTGCATGATCTCATAGTCATAGGAACATGTATAGTTATGGAGAAAGCAATAGCAACAAACTAAACGATCATCGTGCTAAGCTAACGGAATGGATCAAGTCAATCACATCATTCTCTAATGATGTGATCCCATTAATCAAATGACAACTCATGTCTATGGTTAGGAAACATAACCATCATTGATTCAACGAGCTAGTCAAGTAGAGGCAAACTAGTGACACTCTGTTTGTCTATATATTCACACATGTACTAAGTTTCTGGTTAATACAATTCTAGCATGAATAATAAACATTTATCATGATATAAGGAAATAAATAATAACTTTATTATTGCCTCTAGGGCATATTTCCTTCAGTCTCCCACTTGCACTAGAGTCAATAATCTAGATTACATTGTAATGATTCTAACACCCATGGAGTCTTGGTGCTGATCATGTTTTGATCGTGAGAGAGGCTTAGTCAATGGGCCTGTAACATTTAGATCCATATGTATCTTGAAAATCTCTATGTCTCCCTCCTTGACTTGATCGCGGATGGAATTGAAGCGTCTCTTGATGTGCTTGGTTCTCTTGTGAAATCTGGATTCCTTTGCCAAGGCAATTGCTCCAGTATTGTCACAAAAGATTTTCATTGGACCCAATGCACTAGGTATGACATCTAGATCGGATATGAACTTCTTCATCCAGACTCCTTCATTTGCTGCTTCCGAAGCAGCTATGTATTCCGCTTCACACATAGATCCCGCCATGACGCTCTGCTTGGAACTGCATCAACTGACAGCTCCACCATTTAATAAAAACACGTATCTAGTCTGTGACTTAGAGTCATCCGGATTAGTGTCAAAGCTTGCATCGACGTAACCGTTTATGACGAGCTCTTTGTCACCTCCATATACGAGAAACATATCCTTAGTCCTTTTCAGGTATTTTGGTATGTTCTTGACCGTTGTCCAATGATCCACTCCTGGATTACTTTGGTACCTCCCTGCTAAACTTATAGCAAGGCACACATCAGGTCTGGTACACAGCATTGCATACATGATAGAGCCTATGGCTGAAGCATAAGGAACACCTTTCATTTTCTCTCTATCTTCTGCAATGGTCGGGCATTGAGTCTGACTCAACTTCACACCTTGTAATACAGGCAAGAACCCTTTCTTTGCTTGATTCATTTTGAACTTTTTCAAAACTTTATCAAGGTATGAGATTTGTGAAAGTCCAATTAAGCATCTTGATCTATCCCTATAGATCTTTATGCCCAATATATAAGCAGCTTCACTGAGGTCTTTCATTGAAAAATTCTTAATCAAGTATCATTTTATGCTATTCATAAATTTAGTATCATTTCCGATCAACAATATGTCATCTACATATAATATCAGAAATGCTACAGAGCTCCCACTCACTTTCTTGTAAATACAGGCTTCTCCAAAGGTCTGTATAAAACCATATTATTTGATCACACTATCAAAGCATATATTCCAACTCCGAGAAGCTCGCATCAGTCCATAAATGGATCGCTAGAGCTTGCACACTTTGTTAGCACCTTTTGGATCGACAAAACCTTCTAGTTGCATCATATACAACTCTTCTTTAAGATATCCATTAAGGAATGCGGTTTTGACATCCATTTGTCAAATTTCATAATCATAAAATGCGGCAATTGCTAACATGATTCGGACGGACTTAAGCATAGATATGGGTGAGAAAGTCTCATCATTGTCAACTCCTTGAGCTTGTCGAAAACCTTTCACAACAAGTCGAGCTTTGTAGACAGTAACATTACCGTCAGCGTCAGTTTTCTTCTTGAAGAACCATTTATTCTCTATGGCCTGCCGATCATCGGGCAAGTCAACCAAAGTCCATACTTTGTTCTCATACATGGATCCCATCTTAGATTTCATGGATTCAAGCCATTTTTCGCAATCTGGGCTCATCATCGGTTCCTCATAGTTTGTAGGTTCGTCATGGTCAAGTAACATGACTTCCAGAACGGGATTACCGTACCACTCTGGTGCGGATCTTACTCTGGTTGACCTACGAGGTTTGGTATAACTTGATCAGAAGTTTCATAATCATCATCATTAGCTTCCTCACTTACTAGTGTAGGAATCACTGGAACTGATTTCAGTGATGGACTACTTTCCAATAAGGGAGAAGGTACAATTACCTCGTCAAGTTCTACTTTCCTCCCACTCACTTCTTTCGAGAGAAACTCCTTCTCTAGAAAGGATCCATTCTTAGCAACGAATATCTTGCCTTCGGATCTGTGATAGAAGGTGTACCCAACATTCTCCTTTGGGTATCCTATGAAGACACATTTTCTCCTATTTGGGTTCGAGCTTATTAGGTTGAAGCTTTTTCACATAAGCATCACAACCCCAAACTTTAAGAAATGACAACTTGGGTTTCTTGCCAAACCGCAATTCATAAGGTGTCGTCTCGGCGGATTTAGATGGTGCCATGTTTAATGTGAATGCAGTTGTCTCTAAAGTGTAACCCCAAAATAGCGGTATATCAGTGAGAGATATCATAGATTGCACCATATCTAGAAAAGTACGATTACGACGTTTGGACACACCATTACGCTATGGTGTTCCAGGTGGCATGAGTTGCGAAACTATTCCGCATTGTTTCAAATGAAGTCCAAACTCATAACTCAAATATTCCCCTCCACGATCAGATCATAGAAACTTGATTTTCTTGTTACGATGATTTTCCACTTCACTCTGAAATTCTTTGAACTTTTCAAATGTTTCAGACTTATGTTTCATTAAGTAGATATACCCATATCTGCTCAAATCATCTATGAAGGTGAGAAAATAACGATATCCGCCGCGAGCTTCAATGTTCATTGGACCACATACATCAGTATGTATGATTTCCAATAACTCTGTTGCTCGCTCCATTGTTTCGGAGAACGGAGTTTTAGTCATGTTGCCCATGAGGCATGGTTCGCAAGTACCAAGTGATTCCAAAAGTCCATCAGAATGGAGTTTCTTCATGCGCTTTACACCAATATGACCTAAACAGCAGTGCCACAAATAAGTTGCTCTATCATTATCAACTCTGCATCTTTTGGCTTCAATACTATGAACATGTGTATCTGTAACATCCCAAAATTCTAAATTTTGGAATGTTATAATAAATAGATAGATTTGACTGATTGTTTGATTGTCTGAAAGTGAGTGAATTTGAAACTTTTTGAAAGTTAAATGAGAGGGAATAAAAGGACTTTCCCAAACTTTCATTTTTGCTTTCTGATCTCCATGAATTCAAATTCTTTTCAAATACAAACCCCTTGAGCGAAGATGATATGACTTCTTCCATTTAAATTAAATGAAAGGGTATTTGAAAATAATTGGATTTCATTTGGAAATATTTCAATTCATAAACTTCATGCAGCTCAATGATTTTCATGAGAGAAGATAAAAGGACTTCTTCAAATTATATGAAATATGAGTTGGGAGTTTCAAAGAATTAAATTCAAAGTTCTTTTGAATTTATTTTCAATTAGGAGTTATTCCAGTTTTTTTCAAATTATTTTCTCCAAAAATAAAATATATGGAAATTAGGGTAACATGATTCCCTACAATAGAAAATTGGAGAAAAATTAATTTGAAATCATTTTGGTATTTTAAAAATGTTTTTTGTTGGATTTTAATAGACCAGTAGCACTCTTTGATTTATCTGGATTTGTGTGAATTTTATTTAATGCTAGGAAAATGTTCATCTTATAGAAAATCTTTTTCTAAAAATTTTGATATATAATATGCCTATAGTTTATTTTATTTTATTTAGGTTATATTCTTTTTATCTTAGTCTGTGTAAAAAAAAACTCTCCCCGCCGCCGACTGGGCCGGCCCAAGGCCAACCGCAGCCGCGGCCCAGCGCACCCGCGTGCCCCGCTCGTCTCCGACTCCGGGTGCAGTCCCGCCCGAGCACACCGGCCGCCGCCGTGCCGTCTCCGGCCTCCTCCTGTCCCCTCGCGCACGCCTCCCTTCGCCCGTCCTCATAAAAGGCGCCGCCCCGGGCCCCGCCTCTCTCTCCTCGTCGCCCCGCGCCGCATCTCGCCGGAGATCGCCGCCAACCGCCACCGCCGTCGCACCGTGCTGCACGTCGCCGCCGCCCACGACTCTATCTGTCGCCTACCCACGCGCGCCGCCGTTCCGCCTCGCCTCGCCGCTGCTTCCGCCCACCGCCGCATCCCACCGTGAACGCCGGAGCACGCCGGACTCGCCAGAGTCCGCAGCCTCGCCAGAGAGCTGCCGGTTTTCCGTCGAAGACCGCCGAACCGCCAAGGACCGGTATAAAACCGAACCTAGATCGGTTATTTTTGGGTTTCTCGGTTTTTTCCTTTAAAACGCGGTTTTTCTTTTAGTCTAATTATTTGACGAACGTTCGTTAGTTAGGGTTTGCACCAAACGATTTTTCGTTCGTTAGCGTTCGTTGGGGAACATTCGTTTAGTAGCCTTTTCGTTTTACTTTTTTTTATTTTGGCCAGGGACCTATCTGTGATGTTTTCTTTACAAATTAGTCACTGTTCTTCAAACAGTCATAACTTTTTACTCGTTAGTCCAAAACCAACGAAACCAACGCTCACGTCTTCATTATGATCTCCTCTATCCATTAATCCAACTCAAACATGTTTTTGAAGAGTTTAAAATTTGAATTAGATCATTTTTGAATTCAAACTTCGTTTGATCATAACTTGAGTTTCGTAGCTCCGTTTGAGTTGATTCTTTTTGCAAATCGAAGCTCTTGACCTAAACCTTCTAGTAAGGCCAAATTCACATAATTT
This sequence comes from Triticum aestivum, assembly GCF_018294505.1. Lineage (NCBI taxonomy): Eukaryota > Viridiplantae > Streptophyta > Magnoliopsida > Poales > Poaceae > Triticum > Triticum aestivum. The sequence continues at coordinate 581,193,780 of NC_057800.1, forward strand.
TGGTACTGTTAGAAATTGTTTTATGTTGTAAGAGCTATTTGCTTGGTTTTGATGTTTTCCGAATCGTCTTCTTCGATCTTTGTGATCTTTTGAGTGATTGCTTATGTGTGGTTACTATTGCTTGCTTACGATAGATTGACCGGAGTGTGACGAGTAGAGATATCAAGAGTTTTGAGTGCAAATCATCTTCATCAACATTGCAGGCAAGTTCACACTTTGATCATATCCCCTTTCATACCCCGTTTTTATGCATTAGTTTCACCCCCAAACATTGCATGAGTAGGATTGATAACATGTGGGTATTGGGAAGTAGTTGATGAGGTAGGAACCTATTGCCCTGCATTCAAACCTTGGGAGTTACTATTACGTTATACTTATGTTGCCATGCTATGCTCGTAGACGTGGATTGGGTTGAGAGTATTTCATGACAGATGTGAGATTGTTAATTAATGGTTCAACTTAAGGTGGCAACTTTAATACACATCTGGGTGGATTGCTAGGGGCACCCTGGGGACATACCAGTGGACTTGCCCGGACACCTAGGGAAATACCAGTGTTGTCCTAGGAGATCCCGGGGATATACTGTGTGATCATCCTACGGTCCGCCACCCAGGCTCAAAGGGATCATACGATTATTCATGCTAGAAACTTCCGTGTGCAGCCACAAGCTATTATGGGCTCTAGCATAGTTGATTAAGTCGTGTGAACTCTTACAGTGGTAGACTAGCAGATGTAGGGGTTGTAGGTGGTACGGTCTACCCATCGTAAGGTGCAAACGCTTCTGAAAGACTATGTCTCGGTCATCCGTTTCTCAAACACCATGTAGTGCGAGAAATTCAACGGAGGAGATCGAGTCTTGTGGGGAAAAGTGCGCAAACCTCTGCAGAGTATACAAACTAATCATGATTAGCCGTGTCCCCGGTTATGGACATTTTGAGTCTCTGGTACTTGGATTATCCTGTTGATCTCATCATGTTACTTTAAATTAAGTTTGTTGGGTTTAATGATGTTATTTAATTGGGATTGAGAATGCTGTCAACCATTCTCAATGTTCAACAACCACCATGATAGATAAATAAAATTTATTCCTTTGTAGTAGGGAAAAATTGGCTTTTCGCAAAAACTATAACCATAGAGCTTTTCCACCAGCCAAATATGCATGTAGTGATAGCCTTTGTTCATCATTCTCTATGGTGTGAATTTGCCAGTACATTCAATGTACTGACCCTTTGTGGCTGCAACGTCTCATCTTGCACATGGTCAAAAAAAATGTCTCATGTTGCAGGATTATCTTACGACGAGTAAGTGATACATTAGGGTTACGATTTCTACACTCAACTATGTCGTTGGTGTTGATGGGAATCCACAACGTTGTTACCTCCGCTATTTTGAATTGAGGTAATAGTATTTACGTTACTTTATACATGTGATTTACCTCTGTTATAAATCCTCGAGTACTGTGTGTGTCAGCATACCGATCCAGGGATGACACTTAAGCACAGAGACTTGATCCATTCGGGTCAGGTCGCTACAAGATGGTATCAGAGCACATGTTGACTGTAGGACGTGACCCTAGAAACTGGCAAGCCCATAGCAAAGATTTTTTTCTACAACTTTCCCTTTCAAAAAGATCTTTTACCTCTCTTCTCTTCTGAGCTTAATCAAAAATTCCCTTTCAGTGAGACCATATCTCTTTCCCCTTTTGACCACACAAAGATTTGACTGATGAGACCACTCCAAGAAGTACAAGATATCGGACAACTGAGACCATTCGAAATGAAGAGGATTTTACCATACATTATAATAATGGAAACTGCAACAGTCGAAGACTCCGAAGACTAAGAGAATTTGAAGGCCCTGTAGAATTTCCAGATTTAGTATGACCTAGGAATGCTACCCTTATGGAACTTGGCAGACTAAGGAAGCCGTCAATACCTGAGATCAAGGTGTATTGGAGAAAGACCGGAGCATGTAGAGTTAAGAAACTCAAGGATTTGTCAAGAAAACCCTAAGGCATGAGATATCAACTATGGAATGATAGCTCATGGAAATGACAAGAGCAGAAACACAGCTATCCAAGAAGTTATCTCCCGCTTATGCTATTATCACCATGCTGAGTTAAGGATGCTTTCTTCAGAATGGATTGGATAGTAGAAGGCTGATGGAGAACCTATCAGCAAGATGAAGTTTTAACCTTAGCTAGTGTATCACCAGGATCTGGAGTGTTACATCAGGAATTTTAAGATGGACCCACAGGAAGCCGTATTTTGACAAGGAAGCATTTTGTGAAGAACTTAGGTCCAAGAAGCTGATGTAGCAAGCTGGAGGAGCAAAACTCGAGAAACCGGAGATTCGTCAGGAAATAGACCATGGTTCATGCCAAGGATGTTGAAACCTAGAAGTTTGAAATGCAACTCCGGAGTATTAAAGAATGTCACGAGAGACTTCACGGAAGAAGCCATTGGAGGCATGAACAAGGCTTGAAGAGTTTGGAGGCATTGAAGATTTATTGACCTTTAGAAGACCAAACCCCTGTTATATACCTACGTTAGATGCGATGTTTGTGAGCTGTCATTTGTTTGATGTTTTTCCCGACAGCCACAAATAAAATCTGTCTTTTCAAAACTTTTGTTTGTATTGTGTGTATCCCTCTCTATCTCTCTTATCTCACCCCAAACCCATGGACCCAATAGAGGATGAATGAAGATGAGCTTGTATTTTCTGGATCGATGAGTCAGTTGGAGACGGACCGATGGATTCGGAACATGGAGGGTCGTATGGAGAATAACCCTATATTTGGAAATGATATGACCCAGCATGCTCTTTAGTGCTTTGAAAGAGGTGCTGCTACTTGGTGGAGGATGTACCAAACCATCAATGGATGGCAAGGAGTAACCACTTGGAAAGAATTTAAGTTGACTTTGCCAAAATCTCGGCTTGTGTCCCATAAGTTGAAGTCTTATGGAAAGGATATGAAGAAACCATGTGCATACAAGATTTGTGGAGAAATAGGACACACCCATAAAGAACACAAGGATGAATGCCCTAATTGTGAAGGAAGTCACCCAGTTGAAGAATGCCCAACTAGGCAGATTACTTGTTTCTTGTGCGAAGGGGCTACCCACTATCCTGCTCAGTGTCACATTTACCCCATGGTACAACAAACCATCCAGCAGAAGAAAGAAGTAATGAAAGGAGCCCTCATGGAAATTTTAGAAGAAACTATGATGAAGGAAGGGGTGGAGGACATGCCCAAAGAAGAACCAATTAAACCCTGCACCAAGTCATGCTATTCATGTGGAGAAGAAGGACACATCTCCGACAATTGTTTGAATGGGGATCTAGTAGAATTCCCGACGGAGGAAGTAGAGTATGACCCACAAGAAATAGAAGCCATGATTGGCATGGAAAGGTCTAGGAAGAGAAGCGGATTGGATTCCAGGAAGGACTTGAGTCATATCACCTGTTACAAGTGCAAGGAGTCAGGGCACTACCTCAACAGTTGCCCCAAAAGGAAACCTCGATACTTGTCAGAAGTAATATGTTTTAGTTGTAATGGAGCAGGGCACTTTGCCAGAGAATGCCCCAAGGAGAAGGAAACTTATGCTAGATAGTTGACCTTGCAACAAAAGAAATGGAGTAGTAGAAGTGAGAACATTTTTCTTTTATATTGAGGTGTTGAGTTGAGACATGTAATGGAGAAGCGAGAGATTGTAATCATTTGAGAATGAATAAAGTAGCATCGTTGGTACTGATATGGATTTTATGAATTGTTACCCTATGAAGAAGAATTTTGACCATTTTTAAGGATATGAGAAATATGGTCTATGGAAGAGTTGTGCATTTTAAGGGTGGTAGTACCTTGTAAGAACCCTTGACCCCTACGAAAGATAAGGCTACTCCACTGAGTGGATTTCGGACAAAATGAATACGAGTTTTGTCTCGATATGTGTGATACCCCAAGAGTATGTGGGATGAAGTTGGAGACCGTCAGTTGTTGGACCAACTATGATCAAGGAGTCAGAAGAGAATGTTAAGTTGATTCGAGATAGACTGAAGGTAGCTCAGTCCAGGCAGAAGAGTTATGCAGACTTAAAAACGCAAGGAGGTAGTCTATGAAATTGGAGACAGAGCGTGTCTTCATGTGCCCCTCTGCGAGGAGTTAAACGATTTGGAGTTAAGCGAAAGTTAGCCCCGAGATTTGTAGGACCATACCGAGTTTTGGAGCATATGGAAGAAGTGGCCAACAAGTTGGAGTCACTCGAAGGACTTTCAGGAGTTCAAGATGTGTTTCACGTTTCCCAGTTGAAGAAGTGCCATGCAGAGATGGCCAATATTCCCCTGTAAGGACGCTTGACCCTGGAAAGGATAATGATGTTCCAAGAAGTGAGTATGGATTTCATAAGTATAAGTTTTTATTTTGGTATGTGGGATATCCCACGAGGATGAAGAGATAAATTACTATTGGATATAAAGGAGGTATGATGTCGGAAATATGGATCAATGGAAACTCCATGATGAGTCTGAGTAATCATGTCCTAGTTTGGTGCCAATAGAAGGAAGGAAGACAATACAATTGGATGGATTTAAGAATACTAGGAAGTTGGAAGTTGGAAGTTGGAATAATGATCAGTTGCCCGATGATAAGTTCAAGGACTACAAGTGATGAGATGGGCCATAAACCACAGGCCCCAAGACCTGCCAAGAAGCAAGCACATTCTTGCTGAAGGAAGAACCCTAGAGGAAGATACGACGTTTATCGGCAGACAATTTTATAGGAGTAACGAAAAACCTAAGAGTTGTGAAGGAACAATAGATGTTTGTTTGGCTTGCAGAATCCATGGAATTATCCGAACTTAGTTCGTCGACAAGAGAAATTCTGCAATGCTTGTGAGGATGACTGAGTGTTAGTATGCGAGATTCGCTAAACTGTATACATGGTAATGATTTGGGTGCAGGATGGATTGATCACCATACCGACTTACTCTTATTATTCGCCTTGCTATATGGGATGGTAAATCTGAGTGACTTACCTATAGTAGAGAGACGGCGATATTAAACCTTGTTTAAGCCTTAGAATGGTATAGGTATTTTTTTCCCTTGTACAAGGCAGCTTTGCCAACCGTAGGTTATACAGTGAGGATCAACCCAGACCCATTTCCTGCAGGACAAACCATAAATGGTTGACCACCATGAGATATCGATAGTTGTTTAGTAATGGCGCCAGACCCATCAGCTAAGAAGACCCAGTCTCGAAATAACCTTACCAAGAGGACAAAAGAATTGAGGGAAAAGGTTAGGCCATTACCGGAAGAGCTCAGAGGAGGAATTTTCTCGAGGATCTGAGAAGACCGACACTGTCAAGAATAAGGATGGAGTATAAGAGTTTTAATGGAACAGTAACCATGCTTCTAAGGGTGGTAGCACCCCAGACCCCTGTGGTGATCGACGGATTTTGAGAAGACCCCGAACTAAACCTATTTCTTTCTAGCCTCTCTGAATCTCGAGGACGAGATTCATTTTAAGGGTGGTAGGTTTGTAACATTTGTAACATCCCAAAATTCTAAATTTTGGAATGTTATAATAAATAGATAGATTTGACTGATTGTTTGATTGTGTGAAAGTGAGTGAATTCGAAACTTTTTGAAAGTTAAATGAGAGGGAATAAAAGGACTTTCCCAAACTTTCATTTTTGCTTTCTGATCTCCATGAATTCAAATTCTTTTCAAATACAAACCCCTTGAGCGAAGATGATCTGACTTCTTCCATTTAAATTAAATGAAAGGGTATTTGAAAATAATTGGATTTCATTTGGAAATATTTCAATTCATAAACTTCATGCAGCTCAATGATTTTCATGAGAGAAGATAAAAGGACTTCTTCAAATTATATGAAATATGAGTTGGGAGTTTCAAAGAATTAAATTCAAAGTTCTTTTGAATTTATTTTCAATTAGGAGTTATTCCAGTTTTTTTCAAATTATTTTCTCCAAAAATAAAATATATGGAAATTAGGGTAACATGATTCCCTACAACAGAAAATTGGAGCAAATTAATTTGAAATCATTTTTGTATTTTAAAAATGTTTTTGTTGGATTTTAATTGACCAGTAGCACTCTTTGATTTATCTGAATTTGTGTGAATTTTATTTAATTCTAGGAAAATGTTCATCTTGTAGAAAATCTTTTTCTGAAAATTTTGATATATAATATGCCTATAGTTTATTTTATTTTATTTAGGTTATATTCTTTTTATCTTAGTCTATGTAAAAAAACTCTCCCCGCCGCCGACTGGGCCGGCCCAAGGCCAACCGCAGCCGCAGCCCAGTGCACCCGCGCGCCCTGCTCGTCTCCGACTCCGGGCGCAGTCCCGCCCGAGCACACCGGCCGCCGCCGTGCCGTCTCCGGCCTCCTCCTGTCCCCTCGCGCACGCCTCCCCTCACCCCTCCTCATAAAAGGCGCCGCCCCGGGCCCCGCCTCCCTCTCCTCGTCGCCCCGCACCGCATCTCATCGGAGATCGCCGCCAATCGCCACCACCGTCGCACCGCGCTGCGCGCTGTCGCCGCCCGCGCCTCTGTCCGCCGCCTACCCATGCGCGCTGCTGTTCCGCCTCGCCTCGCCGCTGTTGCCGCCCACCGCCGCATCCCGCCGCGAATGCCGGAGCTCGCCGGACTCGCCAAAGTCCGCAGCCTCGCCGGAGAGCTACCGGTTTTCCGCCGAAGACCGCCGAACCACCAAGGACCGGTATAAAACCAAACCTAGATCGGTTATTTTTGGGTTTCTCGGTTTTTTTCTTTAAAACGCGGTTTTTCTTTTAGTCTAATTATTTGACGAACGTTCGTTAGTTAGGGTTTGCACCGAACGATTTTTCATTCGTTAGCGTTCGTTGGGGAACGTTCGTTTCGTAGCCTTTTCGTTTTACTTTTTTTTATTTCGGCCAGGGACCTATCTGTGATGTTTTCTTTACAAATTAGTCCCTGTTCTTCAAACAGTCATAACTTTTTACTCGTTAGTCCAAAACCAACGAAACCAATGCTCACGTCTTCGTTATGATCTCCTCTATCCATTAATCCAACTCAAACATGTTTTTGAAGAGTTTAAAATTTTAATTAGATCAGTTTTGAATTCAAACTTCGTTTGATCATAACTTGAGTTTCGTAGCTCCGTTTGAGTTGATTCTTTTTGCAAATCGAAGCTCTTGACCTAAACCTTCTAATAAGGCCAAATTCACATAATTTTGGTACTGTTAGAAATTGTTTTATGTTGCAAGAGCTATTTGCTTGGTTTTGATGTTTTCTGAATCATCTTCTTCGATCTTTCTGATCTTTTGAGTGATTGCTTATGTGTGGTTACTATTGCTTGCTTACGATAGATTGACTGGAGTGTGACGAGTAGAGCTATCAAGAGTTTTGAGTGCGAATCATCTTCATCAACATTGCAGGCAAGTTCACACTTTGATCATATCCCCTTTCATACCCCGTTTTTATGCATTAGTTTCACCCCCAAACATTGCATGAGTAGGATTGATAACATGTGGGTATTGGGAAGTAGTTGATGAGGTAGGAACCTATTGCCCTGCATTCAAACCTTGGGAGTTACTATTACGTTATACTTACATTGCCATGCTATGCTCGTAGACGTGGATTGGGTTGAGAGTATTTCATGACAAATGTGAGATTGTTAATTAATGGTTCAACTTAAGGTGGCAACTTTAATACACATCTGGGTGGATTGCTAGGGGCACCCTGGGGATATACCAGTGGACTTGCCCGGACACCTGGGGAAATACCAGTGTTGTCCTAGGAGATCTCAGGGATATACCGTGTGATCATCCTACGGTCCGCCACCCAGGCTCAAAGGGATCATACGATTATTCATGCTAGAAACTTCCGTGTGCAGCCACAAGCTATTATGGGCTCTAGCATAGTTGATTAAGTCGTGTGAACTCTTACAGTGGTAGACTAGCAGATGTAGGGGTTGTAGGTGGTGCGTTCTACTCATCGTAAGGTGCAAATGCTTCTGAAAGACTATGTCTCGGTCATCCGTTTCTCAAACACCATGTAGTGCGAGAAATCCAACGAAGGAGATCGAGTCTTGTGGGGAAAAGTGCGCAAACCTCTGCAGAGTGTACAAACTAATCATGATTAGCCGTGTCCCCGGTTACAGACATTTTGAGTCTCTGGTACTTGGATTATCCTGTTGATCTCATCATGTTACTTTAAATTAAGTTTGTTGGGTTTAATGATGTTATTTAATTGGGATTGAGAATGTTGTCAACCATTCTCAATGTTCAACAACCACCATGATAGCTAAATAAAATTTATTCCTTTGTAGTAGGGAAAAATTGGCTTTTCGCAAAAACTATAACCATAGAGCTTTTCCACCAGCCAAATATGCATGTAGTGATAGCCTTTGTTCATCATTCTCTGTGGTGTGAATTTGCCAGTACATTCAATGTACTGACCCTTTGTGGCTGCAACGTCTCATGTTGCAGGATTATCTTACGACGAGTAAGTGATACATTAGGGTTACGATTTCTACACTCAACTATGTCGTTGGTGTTGATGGGAATCCACAACCTTGTTACTTCCGCTATTTTGGATTGAGGTAATAGTATTTACGTTACTTTATACATGTGATTTACCTCTGTTATAAATCCTCGAGTATTGTGTGTGTCAGCATACCAATCCAGGGATGACACTTAAGCACAGAGACTTGATCCATTCGGGTCAGGTTGCTACAGTATCACTACTATCAAGATTTAGTAAAAATAGACCACTCATCAGGGGTGCATGACCATAAAAGATATTACTCATATAAATAGAACAACCATTATTCTCTGATTTAAATGAATAACCGTCTCACATCAAACGAGATCCAGATATAATGTTCATGCTCAATGTTGGCACCAAATAACAATTACTTAGGTCTAAAACTAATCCCGAACGTAGATGTAGAGGTAGCGTGTTGACGGCGATCACATCGACTTTGGAACCATTTCCCACGCGCATTGTCACCTCGTCCTTAGCCAATCTTCGCTTAATCCGTAGCCTCTGTTTCGAGTTGCAAATGTTGGCAAATGAACCAATATCAAATACCCAGGCACTACTGCGAGCATTAGTAAGGTACACATCAATAACATGTATATCAAATATACCTTTCACTTTGCCATCCTTCTCCACCAAATACTTGGGGCAGTTCCACTTCCAGTGACCAGTCCCTATGCAGTAGAAGCACTCAGTCTCAGGCTTAGGTCCAGACTTGGGTTTCTTCACTTGAGTAGCAACTGGCTTGCTGTTCTTCTTGAAGTTCCCCTTCTTGCCTTTACCCTTTTTCCTGAAACTGGTGGTCTTGTTGACCATCAACACTTGATGCTCCTTCTTGATTTCTACCTCCGTAGCCTTTAGCATTGAGAAGAGCTCAGGAATCGTCTTATCCATCCCTTGCATATTATAGTTCATCACGAAGCTCTTGTAGCTTGTTGGCAGTGATTGAACAACTCTGTCAATGACACTATCATCAGGAAGATTAACTCCCAGCAAGTGGTTGTGGTACCCAGACATTCTGAGTATATGTTCACTGACAGAACTATTCTCCTCCATCTTGCAGTTGTAGAACTTATTGGAGACTTCATATCTCTCAATCCGGGCATTTGCTTGAAATATTAACTTCAACTCCTGGAACATCTCATATGCTCCATGACGTTCAAAACATCGTTGAAGTATCGGTTCTGAGTCGTAAAGCATGGCACACTGAACTATCGAGTAGTCATCAGCTTTGCTCTGCCAGGTGTTCATAACATCTGACGTTGCTCCTGCAGCGGGTTTGTCACCTAGCGGTGCTTCCAGGACGTAATTCTTCTATGCAGCAATGAGGATAATCCTCAAGTTATGGACCCAGTCCGTGTAGTTGCTACCATCATCTTTCAACTTAGCTTTCTCTAGGAACACATTAAAATTCAACGAAACAACAGCACGGGCCATCTATCTACAACAACATAGACATGCAAAATATTATCAGGTACTAAGTTCATGATAAATTAAAGTTCAATTAATCAAATTACTTAAGAACTCCCACTTAGATAGACATCTCTCTAATAATCTAAGTGATCACGTGATCCATATCAACTAAACCATGTCTATTCATCATGTGAGATGGAGTAGTTTTCAATGGTGAACATCACTATGTTGATCATATCTACTATATGATTCACGCTCGACCTTTCGGTCTCTAGTGTTTCGAGGCCATATCTGCATATGCTAGGCTCGTCAAGTTTAACCCGAGTATTCTGCATGTGCAAAACTGGCTTGCACCCGTCGTATGTGAACATAGAGCTTATCTCACCCGATCATCACGTGGTGTCTCGGCACGACGAACTGTAGCAGCGGTGCATACTCAGTTAGAACACTTATACCTTGAAATTTAGTGAGAGATCATCTTATAATGCTACCGTCGAACTAAGCAAAATAAGATGCATAAAGGATAAACATCACATGCAATCAATATAAGTGATATGATATGGCCATCATCATCTTGTGCCTTTGATCCCCATCTCCAAAGTACCGTCATGATCACCATTGTCACCGTCTTGACACCTTGATCTCCATCAAAGCATCGTTATCGTCTCGCCAACTATTGCCTCTACGACTATCGCTGCCGCTTAGTGATAAAGTAAAGCAATTACATGGCGATTGCATTTCATACAATAAAGCAACAACCATATGGCTCCTGGCAGTTGCCAATAACTGTGTTACAAAACATGATCATCTCATGCAATAAAATTTAGCATCATGTCTTGACCATATCACATCACAACATGCCCTGCAAAACAAGTTAGACGTCCTCTACTTTGTTGTTGCAAGTTTTATGTGGTTGCTACGGGCTGAGCAAGAACCGTTCTTACCTACGCATCAAAAACCACAACGCGGTATAGTGATTGCTTTTTGATCTTCAAAAAGAACCCTGTTCATTGAATCCGATTCAACTAAAACTGGAGAAACAGACACCCACTAACCACCTATGTGTGAAGCACGTCGGTAGAACCAGTCTCGCGTAAGCGTACGCATAATGTCGACCTGGGCCGCTTCATCCAACAATGCCGCTGAATCAAGAATCAACTAGTGACGGCAAGCAATATGTATATACCCACGCCCACACTCCTTTGTGTTCTACTCGTGTATATAACATATACGCATAGACCTGGCTCGGATGCCACTGTTGGGGAACGCAGTAATTTCAAAAAAAAAATCCTACGCACACGCAAGATCATGGTGATGTATAGCAACGAGAGGGGAGAGTATCGTCTATGTACCCTCATAGACCGTAAGTGGAAGTGTTATGACAATGCGGTTGATGTAGTCGTACGTCTTCACGATCTACTGATCAAGTAGCGAAGATACGGCACCTCCGCAATCTACACACGTTCGGCTCGATGACGTCCCATGAACTCACGATCCAGTAGAGCTTCGAGGGAGAGCTTCGTTAGCATGACAGCATGATGACGGTGATGATGTTGCTACCGGAACAGGGCTTCGCCTAAGCACCGCTACGATATTACCAAGGTGGATTATAGTGGAGGGGGCACCGCACACGGCTAAAGATCAATGATCAACGTGTGTAGCTATGGGGTGCCCCCTCCCCCGTATATAAAGGAGTGGAGGAGGGGGAGGGCCGTCCCTCTCTATGGCGCGCCCTAGGGGAGTCCTACTCCCTCCGGGAGTAGGATTCCCCCCCTTCCAAGTAGGAGTAGGAGAGGAAGGGAGGAAGGAAAGGGGGGCTGGCCCCCCTCCCAATTTGGTTTGGGCTTGGGGGCGTGCCTCCCTCTTTTTCCTTCCCTCTCCTCTATTCCACTAAGGCCCAATAAGGCCCATATACTCCCGGGGGGTTCCGGTAACCTCCCGGTACTCCAGAAAAATGCCCGAACCACTCGGAACCATTCCGATGTCCAAATGTAGGCTTCCAATATATCGATCTTTACGTCTCGACCATTCCGAGACTCCTCGTCATGTCCATGATCAAATCTGGGACTCCGAACTACCTTCGGTACATCAAAACACATAAACTCATAATACCGATCGTCACCGAACGTTAAGCGTGCGGACCCTACGGGTTCGAGAACTATGTACACATGATTGAGACATGTCTCCGGTAAATAACCAATAGCGGAACCTGGATGCTCATATTGGTTCCTACATATTCTACGAAGATCTTTATCGGTCAAACCGCATAACGATATACTTTGTTCCCTTTGTCATCGGTATGTTACTTGCCCAAGATTCGATCGTCGGTATATCAATACATAGTTCAATCTCGTTACCGGCAAGTCTTTTTACTCGTTTCGTAATGCTACATCCCGTAACTAACTCATTAGCTACATTGCTTGCAAGGCTTATAGTGATGTACATTACCGAGAGGGCCCAGAGATACCTCTCCGACAATCGGAGTGACAAATCCTAATCTTAATCCATGCCAACTCAACAAACACCATCGGAGACACCTGTAGAGCATCTTTATAATCACCCAGTTATGTTGTGACGTTTGGTCGCACACAAAGTGTTCCTCCAGTATTCGGGAGTTGCATGATCTCATAGTCATAGGAACATGTATAGTTATGGAGAAAGCAATAGCAACAAACTAAACGTTCGTCGTGCTAAGCTAACAGATGGGTCAAGTCAATCACATCATTCTCTAATGATGTGATCCCATTAATCAAATGACAACTCATGTCTATGGTTAGAAAACATAAACATCATTGATTCAACGAGCTAGTCAAGTAGAGGCAAACTAGTGACACTCTGTTTGTCTATGTATTCACACATGTACTAAGTTTCCGGTTAATACAATTATAGCATGAATAATAAACATTTATCATGATATAAGAAAATAAATAATAACTTTATTATTGCCTTTAGGGCATATTTCCTTCAACTGAAAACTTTAGTGATGTAACAAGACTCGTCACTATATTGACGCAAATCTTGCACGCTTCCTCGACCTCCCGCGGACTCGGGCCTGGCTTGTCAATTGAACATGCCAATTGGGTTGCTGGCTAGGTCTCCAACTAATCAAGACAGTGGCGTAAACATTTTTTTGAGTTCGCGTGAACTTTTTGCAAATTCATGAACATTTTAAAATCCGTAAACATTCTTTTAATATGTGAATATCTTTTGAAAATGCGAACTTTTGTTTGAATTTGCGTGAACTTTTTTCAAATTCATGAAAGTTTTTCTAACCCGGGATTTTTTAAATCCACGAACATTTTTTCAAACTTGTGAGCATTTGTTCAGGTTTGCGTGAAATGTTTTAGAGTCCTCGAACATTTTTATGAAGATTTTTCATTATTAAATAAATCAGTAAAACCCAAGGTTGGAAAAAGCGGTAGGCGTAAGCGGGGCGGTTGTCCTTCGCCTAGTGCCTAGGCAGTGCCTAAGCGCCATAGGTGCGGCCTAGGCGGTAATATGGTTTTTACTCGAAGTGTATTTGTGATTATTATATGGGTGTTGATATTAATTTAGGAAATATAAATAAGTTAATTACCAGCTACTAACATTGTAATATAACATGTTTGGCATATCAGTGCAGTATGTGGCATGATTTCTTGCTTGGGTAGGCAATTCCTTGCTTGCCCTGCCTAGACCTCCATTTATGCCCTAGGCGAGGCGTTCGGCCATTGCCTAGCGCCTAGGCATGCCTAAGCGACTCCTAGGCACTGCCTTTTCCAACAGAGGTAAAACCATGAAAGAAAACCAAAAAAAATGCAAAGAACAAACAGTGAAAGAAGGCTCTAGAATGTACTCAACAACGGAATGAAAAACACACACGTGTGATATGTTTTGCCTCGTGGAGGATGGCATGCGCAATGGGTCAGCCCTGGCGAGCTCCGCGCGACAGGGTACGCGAGCAATGCACCCTTATTGCGGGAGCAACTAGTTAATGGGTGCCCATTCGGGGGCTCCCGCAGAGGTCACTTTCTGCGCCTTGGAGGTGTGCCAAATGGTGTGCCCAGTCGTCGTCATGTGTTGCCCGTTGGGTGCACCTTCAGGATTTTGGCATCTTTTTTGCACGTGTTTTGGGTTTTTGGTTTTTCCTAGGTTTTGACAGATTTTTTTCGAGAGGTAGTGCTTTCCCGCGGCATGTGTTTCTGCAAGAAGCATAACTGTGTTTTCCGAAAAGGTAAAAGAACATTTGTACTACCAAAAGAACATAGTTTGCGCTTTCACAAAAAAAGCATGACATCTACTTCCGCGAGAAGCACAATTATACTTCCCGAAAAGGAAAAACACGGGTGTGCATCTCCAAAAGAAGGAAAAATACATCTTGTGCTTTTGCGAGAAGCACAACTGTGCATCTGCAATAAGCATGATTGTGCGTTCCAAAAAGAAAAAAGCACAACTGTGCTTTCAAAAAAATGATAAACAAATGCACGAATGTGCTTCCAGTTTTTTTTTGTTTCTGGTATTCGTTCTTTTTCAGTTTTATTTTTTTATTGTTTTCATTTCTAGATTTTTCTCAGGTTTTTTCATGAAATAAAATTCATCAAGACCTATTAACGTGTGATTTATTTTCGATGATCCCCTCCTCGAGAAACAAACGGAGAAAATGTTTCATGCATTGTTCAAGAGATAAAACAATTTGAAAAAATGAATCTATAAAAAAAAGGAAAATTTCCAACTTGTAACAAGTGAAGCACGTGTAATCGTCACTCGTCAATACTGTTGAGTAACGTGAGTAGAAAATATAGGTTAGAGTACTAAATATTCTGGTTTGCCTTGTACTTCAAGTAAATTATGTACTCCTATATATATGCCCACGAGGCTCAAGCAATACAACAACAATTCCACCAATCCTCTTTATCCCTTCTAACATGGTATCTATCGCAAGTCGATTCTAAACCCTAGCTGTAACACCCCGAGACCGTTGCGCCAGGTGTCGTCCAGTTATTCGCTATTGTTGCCTTGTCATTTGCTTGTGTGTTGCATCTTTTCTTGTCATCATATGCATTGCATCATCATGTTTTCAAAACTTACATTCGTCCGGGTTCTCCGAGTTCTCTCCGTTGTCCGTTCTGAGCCCAACCACACTTGCACCCATTGATAGTTGCCGCTTCTTCCTCGTCTCTGTTGACCTTGCTCAAGACCGACCATTCGTTTGTTGCCCGACCGTTTGACCCTCTCTACACAATACTCAAACCCCTCACGTGCGTGTCTGAAACTTCTCCGAACCCGACCCGCTCCGTCATTACCGTCGGGTCCGGATCATCATCAAACATCCTTAAAATATCTTCGGTTTATTATTTGGGCTACCTAACCTATTTATCTCGGACCGTTCGATTTTGATCGGATGATCCAAAAACTCCCTCCTATTTACCTGCTTGCTATATAAACAGCCTAACCTAGACCTAGTTGTCCAATCCCTCAAATCCTCCCCGCCGCCGTCGCCGCCCACTGTCTCCTCCAGCCTCGGGATCTTGCCCGATCCATTCGAACCACCTGACCAACCTCCTTCCTCCTTCCACTTCTCGCCATCGATCCTTCCCACCAACCAGAGAGCCAGCCCCGCTCCTTGTGCCCGAGGCCTCCCGAGCTGCTCCTCGCCGGCAACCAGCAGGACCGTCGCCTCTGTTTTCCTTTCCATCCTCCGTTTTCCCCTGTCTCTCTCTCTCTCCCGCTCACGCCATCTCTCTCCCTGTCTTTTGCCTATAGGTGCTTCCCGCGCCATGGCTGCAGCCCGAGTCCTCCTGCCTTGCTTGATCTGGACCAGGAGGGTCCCAAGCATCTCCACCGTCGCCATCTCAGAAACTGCGAGAGGCAAGCACCACGCCATGGCCTCCCCTGCTCGCCGACCGCGTTGTTGTCGTCGTCTTCGCGCCCTTGCAGTCCCGGCCTTCCCCGCCGCCTCATCTGCCTCCCCTGCATCACACCTCATCACTAGGAGCTCGTGCCGAGACCGCCGTCGTCCTCTGCTCGGGAACGAGCTCGACGCCGTCCTCTGCTTCGCCCGCACGATCCCGCTGTTGCCTGCTTCGCTCCATCGAGCAGTGCCATCGCCGGAGTTCCTCGTCGCCGGGAACCGCTTCCCCGACCCTCGGACTGCCCAGATCCGCCGCGCCCGCTGGTCCCCTGCCTCTGCATCGCGCCTCTGCCCGTTTTCTGCATCGCCATGAAACTGCTACTGCTTCTGTTCTTTGTTCTTTAGTAACGAGCAGCAGCAGCTCGCTCGGTAGAGCCGCTCGTTGACCGCGACCTCCAAGGCCCAGCGTCGCCCCCTACCGGCCTCCCTCTCGACCCACCGGGCCTTCGCCCATGGTGAGCAGATCCCCAACGCCCCTCCTCTGTTCCTACTTGGGCTTGGCCCGATTCAGCTACTGTTGATGTCCTGCGCCCAGTAGTTTCGGCCCGTGATGTGTTTTTTCCTTGCCTGCAAATTTAGACATTATCTAGAGACTGCCAGTTTTGCAGAAAACCCTCTTTGTGCATGCATCATTAATTCACAAACCGTGCATCAGATTAAAACAATTTATATATGAAAAATGCTTAGAATTGTGTCTAGTTTCATAATATCCAACTTTTAACCATGTTTAAAATGTTTAAACTACTGTTTGCATTTATTTGCCATATTGCCATGTTAGAATGATTTAATTCATAACTAAATAACCGTAGCTTGGTTTTAAATAATCTTTATATGTTAATGGGGTACAAAAATGCATAGTTTATCATGGTAGCCCTACTTTGCATGTTTAACAACTCTAAAATATGGCTTAGGGCAGAACAGTACCAAATCTATAATTTGCTCATGGGGTTTTACCGGAAGTGTTGTCCGTTACTTCTGGCCTCATTTAAACTTCACTAGATAGGTAGTTTTACTTTGCTTCACCCTCTTGCCATGCTAACAACATTTAATCTTGTTGGGTACATAAACGAGATCGAACTAAATAACTTGAATGTGGTGTTTCATCAATATGCAACTCATTGCATATTGAGCTCCACTTAATTTGTAGGATTGCTTGTGCACTTTGCCATGCCATGCTTCATTAAACCGGACATGCATCATACTTGGTTGTGCATCATGTCATGGTCATGTGTTGGTTGTTTACTATGTTGTTTGCTCCTTTCCGGTGTTGTTTCTTCGGGTTGGTTCCGATAACGTCGCGTTGTGAGGAACCGTTCGACTACGATCGTTTGACTTCTTCATGGACTCGTTCTTCTTCCTTGCAGGATCTCAGGCAAGATGATCATACCCTTGAAATCACTTCTATCTTTGCTTGCTAGATACTCGCTCTTTTGCTATGCCTATGCTGCGATACCTACCACTTGCTTATCATGCCTCCCATATTGTTGAACCAAGCCTCTAACCCACCTGGTCCTAGCAAACCGTTGATTGGCTATGTTACCGCTTTTCTTAGCCCCTCTTATAGCATTGTTAGTTGCAGGTGAAGATGAAGTTGTTCCTTGTTTGGAACATGGAGATGTTGTTCCTTGTTGGAACATGTTTACTTGTTGGGATATCACAATAACTCTTATTTAATTAATGCATCTATATACTTGGTAAAGGGTGGAAGGCTCGGCCTTTTGCCTGGTGTTTTGTTCCACTCTTGCCGCCCTAGTTTCCGTCATATCGGTGTTATGTTCCCGGATTTTGCGTTCCTTATGCGGTTGGGCTATTATGGGAACCCCTTGACAGTTCGCCTTGGATAAAACTCCTCCAGCAATGCCCAACATTGGTTTTACCATTCGCCACCTAGCCTCTTTTTCCCTTGGGTTTCGCGGACTCAAGGGCCATCTTTATTTTAACCCCCCCCCCCCGGGGCCAGTGCTCCTCTGTGTGTTGGTCCAAACGAGAGCCCTGTGCAGCGCCCCCTCGGGGAAACTCGAGGTTCGGTTTTAGTTGTATGGAGCGCTCATCTGAGTGTGCCCTGAGAACGAGATATGTGCAGCTCCTATTGGGATTTGTCAGCACATTCGGGCGGTGTTGCTGGACTTGTTTTATCATTGTCGAAGTTGTCTTGTAGAACCGAGATACCGAGTCTGATCGGAATGTCTTGGGAGAAGGTTTATCCTTCGTTGATCGTGAGAGCTTGTGATGGGCTAAGTTGGGACACCCCTGCAGGGTTTTGAACTTTCGAAAGCCGTGCCCGCGGTTATGGGCAGATGAGAATTTGTTAATGTTCGGTTGTAGAAAACCTGAAGTTGACCTTAATTAAAATGCATCAACCGCGTGTGTAACCGTGATGGTCTCTTTCCGGCGGAGTCCGGGAAGTGAACACGGTGTTGGAGTTATGCTTGACGTAGGTTGTTCTAGGATCACTTCTTGATCATACTTTTATCGACCGTGCTTTGCCTTCTCTTCTCGCTCTCATTTGTGTATGTTAGCCACCATATATGCTAGTCGCTTACTGCAGCTCCACCTCATACCTTTTACCTTACCCATAAGCTTAAATAGTCTTGATCGCGAGGGTGTGAGATTGCTGAGTCCCCGTACTCACAGATACTTCCAAAACCAGCTTGCAGATGCCGATGAGACCGTGCAGATGACGCAACCAAGCTCAGGAGGAGCTCGATGAAGATCTTGTCCTTTGTGTTGTTTCGTTCTAGTTGATCAGTAGTGGAGCCCAGTTGGGGTCGATCGGGACCTTGTCGCATTTGGGGTTCTTCTTTTATTTTGGTTCCGTAGTCGGACCTTGATTGTATCTGGTTGATGTAATGTTTTATTCATGTAATTGTGTGAAGTGGCGATTGTAAGCCAACTATGTATGGTTTTCCCTATTGTGTTACATGGGTTGTTTGCGAAGATTACCTCACTTGCGACATTGCTTTCAATGCGGTTATGCCTCTAAGTCGTGCTTCGATACGTGGGAGATATAGCCGCATCGAGGGTGTTACACTAGCCGTCGCCGCTTCCGCACCTGCGTGTCGCCCCTAGAGCGGTCGGCCTCCATGACCGCCGCCGGGGGCCGCGCCGCCCGTACCTAGGGTTCGTCCGCCGATCGTGTTGACCGGCTTCCCTAGAGAGTCTTTTCCCCGAGCCTTGCTCTGGGTTTTCTCTCCCGCCGGTCATCTTGATCACGTAGTTTCTTTTTGGTTTTCCGATCTATTCTTGATCGATTTGTGTCGTCCACCGTCGCCGTCGACCCCGAGCGCCTCTACTCCGACCCGACGCGACCAGCCGGCCTCTCTTCTGACCCAGCGGTCACGCGCGCCGAGGCGGCCCGTCAGGGCTAGCCGCCGTCCGCGCGTCGACCCGCCCGTCGCGCTGCGCCTACCGTCACCGTCCTATTCCGACCGGGACACCTGCATCGCCCCGACCCGGCGGCGTCGCGCCCTGCGACGGCCAATCATAGCCGTCGCTCGCGCGCCGGCCTGCCCATCGATCCACGTCACCCGCCTCCATCGCGTCTGCACGATGGCCCAGCGGTCTACCTCATCGGCCTCATCCTCGGCTGCGTTGGGACGGCTACGCCAGGCTCGTCGGCCGCCTCGATTTGGGCGCCGCTGCTCCATTGGTCGCTTGGGCCTCACAGCCCGGGCACTGGCGCTGCTTTGGCAGTTCGGTGCCGGTGCTAACAAGCTTGTCCGCACGACATTCCACGCCGTCTGTCATCGCCGGCCTCATCTCGGACTCCACAGCCACCGCGCCTCCACCGAGTGACATCCCTGACCTCGCGCGTGATCGGTTTGATCACCCGCTCGCCGCCGCAATCCGCCTCATCTACGTCGCGCGACCGACCTGGCCCGTTGGTTACGCGCGCCTCCGCAGGTCCCATGAAGATCGTCCCCGAGTTCAGCACGCCCCTCCACCAATCGAGCAATGGGCTGCCGCTGCATCACCCTGTCGGGCCGCAGCGCCGCCGCCCCGTGGTTCTCCTCGCGGCTGCATCGACTCGTGCGGCGCCGCTACATCGCCCCTTCAGGCCGTAGTGCCGCGATACGCGGTCCCCGCCGCCGCCCCGAGGCCGTCCCCGCGGCTGCACCGACTCGCGAACCGCCGTTGTGTCGCCCCTTCGGGCCGCAACATCGCGGCCCGCGGTCCCTGCCATCACCCCAACCCGCCTGCCGCCGCTACGTCGCCCCTTCGGGCTGGAGCACCGCGGCTCCCTGTCCACTCCACTGTCACCACGCGTCGACTTTCTGTGGTATGCGCCGCGCCGTCTTCCTTGGCGCGGGAACGCCACCATCCGCGGCGGTCTTCGTCACGCAGTCAGGGTTCTTCGCCTACTTCGAGCACCGCCGCCGCACTCCTAACCTAGCCGCCACCATTGTCAGGCCGCCTGTCACACCCACGATGCGGCTATATCTCCCACGTGTCGGGGCATGACTTAGAGGCATAACCGCATGGTAGGTTTGTCGCAAGAGGGGTAATCTTCACACAATCCCGTGTACTGGATAAGAAAGGGATAAAGAGTTGGCTTACAATCGCCACTTCACACAAATACAAGTTAAACATACATCATCCAGAATACAATCAAGGTCCGACTACGGAACCAAAATAAAAGAAGACAACCCCAAATGCTAGATCCTCGATCGACCCAACTGGGCTCCACTACTGATCAACTGGAAACGAAACAACAAAACAAACACGATCTTCATCGAGCTCCCACTTGAGCTCAATTGCGTCATATGCATTGGTATCATTGGCACCTACAACTGTTTGGAAGTATCTGTGAGCCACGAGGACTCAGCAATCTCACACCCGCGAGATTAAGACTATTTAAGCTTATGGGTAGAAAAGGGTAATGAGGTGGAGCTGCAACAAGCACTAAGCATATATGATGGCTAACATACGCAAATAAGAGCGAGAAGAGAACCAAAGCAACGGTCGTGAACTAGAAGTGATCAAGAAGTGATCCTGAAACTACTTACGTTCAAACATAACTCCAAAGCCGTGTTCACTTCCCGGACTCCGCCGGAAAGAGACCATCACGGCTACACACGCGGTTGATGCATTTTAATTAAGTTAAGTGTCAAGTTTTCTACAACCGGAAATTAACAAATTCCCATCTGCCCATAACCGCAGGCACGGCTGTCGAAAGTTCAAAACCCTGCAGGGGTGTCCCAACTTAGCCCATCACAAGCTCTCACGGTCAATGAAGGATATTCCTTCTCCTGGGAAGACCTGATCAGTCTCGGAATATAGGTTACAAGACATTTCGATAATGGTAAAACAAGACCAGCAAAGCCGCCCGATGTGCCGACAAATCCCGATAGGAGTCGCACGTATCTCGTTTTCAGGGCACACCGGATGGGCAAGACGTCGGGTTTGCATAGACCCTGGTTGCCCAGGGGCGCCGGACATCGCCCAGTTTGGACCAACACTTGGAGGAGCACTGGCCCGGGGGTTTAAAATAAAGATGACCCTTGAGTCTGCAGAACCCAAGGGAAAAAGGCTTAGGTGGCAAATGTTAAAACCAAGGTTGGGCCTTGATGAAGGAGTTTTATTCAAAGCGAACTGTCAAGGGGTTCCCATAACACCCAATCGTGTAAGGAACGCAAAATCAAGGAACATAACACCGGTATGACGGGAACTAGGGCGGCAAGAGTGGAACAAAACACCATGCATAAGGCCGAGACTTCCACCCTTTACCAAGTATATAGATGCATTAATTAAATAAGAGAGATATTGTGATATCCCAAACATATCCATATTCCAACATGGAACAAACTTCATCTTCACCTGCAACTAGCAACGCTATAAGAGGGGCTGAGCAAAGCGGTAACATAGCCAAAAAACGGTTTGCTAGGAAAGGTGGGTTAGAGGCTTGACATGGCAATATGGGAGGCACGATAAACAAGTGGTAGGAAGCGCGACATAGCGATAGAGCGAACAACTAGCAAGCAAAGATAGAAGTGATTTCGAGGGTATGGTCATCTTGCCTGAGATCTCGCAAGGAAGAAGAACGAGTCCATGAAGATGACAAACGGACGAAGTTGAACGGATCCTCACAAACACGACGTTATCGGAACTAACCCGAAGAAGCAACACCGGAAAGAAGCAAACAACATAGTAAACAACCATCACATAAACATGGCATGATGCACAATCAAGTATGATGCATGTCCGGTTTAAAGAGGCATGGCATGGCAAAATGCACAAACAATACTACAAATTAAGTGGAGCCCAATATGCAACGAGTTGCATATTGACAGAACACCACATTCAAGTTATTTAGTTCGATCTCGTTTATGTACCCAACAATATTAAATGTTCATTAACATGGCAAAAGGTGAAGCATAATTAAACTAACTATCTAGTCAAGTTTAAATGAGGCCGGAAATAACAAACAACAATTCCGGAAAATCCTCATGTGCATATTTTAGATTTGGTACTGTTCTGCCCTAAACCATATTTTAGAGTTGTTAAACATGCAAAGTAAAGCCACCATGTTAAACTAGGCATTTTTCTACCCCATTTACATATAAAGTTTGTTAAGTTTGGAGCTACGGTTATTAAGTTATGAATTAAAGCATTTTAACATGGCAATTAAGCAAAATATAAGCAAACATCATTTTAAACATTTTAAACATAGATGGAAGTTGCAAATTATTAATCTACACAAAATTCTAAGCAAGTTACATATATAATTTATTTAGGCCCGATGCACGGTTGGTGAGTTATGATATGCATGAACAACAAGGGTCTTTCTGTAAAACTGCAATCCTGCAGATAATAGCTAAATTTGCACGGACTGGAAAAACACTACTGGGCTGAATATGTTGGGTGCTGGGCTGGGGGAGATGCTCACGTCGGGCCTGAGGAGGTGCGGCTGGGCCGACAAGGAAACAGGCCTGCCCACTTGGCGCTGGGCCTTGGCAAGGGGCGTTAGAGCCAGTCCACGAGCGAGGTAGGGGAGCGCTGACGATGCTCGCGCGGTCAACCGACGCTGAACGAGGCACCGTCCTCCTCTGCTCGAAGCAGAGGCTGGACAGGCGCGGCACGATGGGGCTTGGGCACGGGGCTGCAGGGCCGAGGAGGTCCTGCGGTGGCACTGTCGGTGATGTGCTGGACTCCGGTGAGGCGGACAGGCAGAGGACGAATGCGGGGAAGACAAATCCGTCCGTTTCTCGGCTGGAATGGGTGCAAAACAGCGGCGAGGCGGAGCTCTACTCCGGGGAGCTGGTTGCCGGCGGCGCGACGGACTGCATGGTCGAGGGGCTTGCCTTGGGAGGAGCTCGTCTCCCTGAACTCAGGCGAGATCGGGAAGTGGCGAGGCCTCGGGCGCACGAGGCTGTGGGTGCGGGACGTTGTGGCTTTGGTGCATTTGGATCGGGGCGAGGTACGGTGGAGGCTGGGTTGGTTGGTGCGAAGGGGATCCCGAGGTGGGAGAAAGACAGTGGCGGCGGCGGAGGAGGATTTGATGGATGGGACAAACTGCCTAGGATCTAGGGTTGGTCTAGTTTATATAGTGAGTGGGTTAGATTAGGGGCTATCTCGTCCCTCCGATCAAAATCAGACGGTCAGAAAAAATAGGCTAGGGAGTCCAAATAAGAAAACAGTGATGTTTTGTAGATGTTAGGGGATGATCCAGAGCCAACGGTGATGACTACCCGGGTCGGGTTCGGGACAACTTTCGAACGCACGCGAGGAGGGCTGCGGGCTGGCGAGAGAGGTTAGGTTGGGCCTGGCGGTGAGTGGTAGTGGGCTGTGCAGAAAGCCTTGGGCTGAGAGAAGAGAAGAGAGAGACCCAGTGGCTGTTTCCGGATACCGAAAACGTGCGACGTTTGACCGACTATATTGTCGCTATAGTTATCCGTTGGGGCATCAAACGAACTCCGAATGCGATGAAACTTGGCAGACGGTCTACCTACAATATAACACCGCATGCCAACTTTCAACCCATTCCGAGAACATTTTTCGGCCGCTTATAAAATAATGTTTCGGAGGTGCCGCGGGCGCGTGTGAGTGTGGTTGGGCTCAGAACGGACAACGGAGAGAACTGGGAGACCGGGACGGATGCAAGTTTTGAAAAACATGCAGATGCAATGCACGTGATGACATGGCAAGATGCAACACGCAAACAAATGACAAGGCAACAACAGTGAATAACTGGAAGACACCTGGCGCATCGGTCTCGGGGTGTCACAACACTACACCACTACAAGAGGATCTCGTCGCCCCCTTGCGCCCGTGGCTCCACGGCGCCTTCCTCCACACCGGCCACCCCGACTCGACATCGACCATGGCATTCTTCGCACGGCTACCTCGACCATGGCTCTACCACCCACGTTCTCGGCTACATCGACAAACAGCACAAAGGGCTACCGCCTGCTTGACTCCGCAATGCATCGACCGTTACGATTGTGGAGGGGTGTGTCCGTCGGCTTGCCTTCGGATTCTTCTCCAGTCTCATCGTCTGCATCGCTACCGTTGTGATTGTCGGGGATGTTAAGTAACGTGATTGTATTAGGAAACATATGTTAGACTACGAAATATTCTGTATATATGTTAGACTAGGAAACATATATATATGATTTATTTGGAGTACAAGGCAAGACAGAATATTTCGTAGTCTAACATATGTTTCCTAATACAATCACGTTACTTATATATATATATATATATATATATATATATATATATAGGGTCGCGCTATTCGTCACCCTGCATGAGAAATAGTTATTCTTCACCCCCTCTATTTTACCATCCATGCATCGTAATTTTATGTTTCGTAAGTTTTGTCTTATTTCCGACGTAAAAAGAGACCGTAAGAAAATACAAAGGCTCATATATATATGCCCACGAGGCTCAAGCAATACAACAACAATTTCACCAATTCTCTTTCTTCCTTCTAACAAATACAACAGAAAGTGAGAGTGACCTTTACAAAGAATACCCCTAAATTAGTACTAATTCCGTTGAATTGCTCGCTAAGAGCGCCATATCTGGCTCGTAGTCCATCTGGACCTCGTGCACTGCATGGGCTGCTCAGCCCCGCCAGCCAGCAGCTCGTATACAGCACTTTTCTTTTTGAGAAACTCCTATACAGCACCTATAGCGCCGGTTCCCGATCTAGCGCTCATACGCCATGCTCCTGGGCCGGCCCATCTATTGTTCATGTCCCACAATTGTGACCTTTTTTTCCTAGGTTTTTCTAGCTAACTGGTTGATCGGTGAGTTGACTGTTGACCATCGAAACAAAAAATCATAAACTTGAAAATATTCAAAATTTTGATAAAAATGAAAAAACACAAATTGTAAAGTTCGTGATTTTGAAGGGAAAAGAATCACCACATTTGGATAGTTTCGCAGCAACTTCACAAAAATTGAAAAACAAAATCAATGATTTGGAAAAAATATGGTAAAAAGTTTATATTTTTTGGTAAAAATTTACAAATTGAAACAACCTTCACAAAAATTTAAAAAACATCACGAATTTAAAACTTGTTTTCAAAAGGAGTTCGAACATTTTTAATAATTTGGATACTGCAAAAATTGAAGAATTTGTAAAAAATAGGAAGAAAAAAGGGCAACAAAAAATGGTCCAGAAAAGCCGATCTAAAAAGATAAAACCGGCTGCGAAGCTTCCACTAGTTTCCCAAAACCCGGACATGATCTCGCTCAGTGCCTAAAATTGGTCGCCCATAATGCGACTGTTCTGATGTGTGCGCCAGTTTGCCCGGGGCGCCCCTATTTGGAATATCCTAACGGACGCTCACTGCGGCAGAATGTCGAGCGAACGCACAAAGCCGAGCGACCTAGCGACCAAGATGGGCTGGCCCAACTACAAGATAGTACACGCGCTGCAGTATCTGGTTTTGAACAGGTTTTTCATTTATTTATTTTTCTGTTTATTTTTTTCTCTTTTTTTCTTCTTTCTTTGTTTTCCTATTTCCTTATTTCATTTTTCAATTCCTTTTTCTTCTCTTTCTATTTCCTTTTTGTTCTTTAGATTTTCAAATTTCTTTCTGTTTCTTTTTTCTTTTCTTCTTTTTTCGTTTTTTCTGCTTATTTTCTTTCTTTGGTTTCTTATTTCATTTCCTTTTTCTTTTCTCTTTTTTTTAAAATATTCAAATTTTTTTTCTTTCCATAAAATGTTCAGTTTTTTAAAAAATGTTCTCAATATTCAAAAATTGTTCTCGTTACACAAAAAAGTTTAAACTTTCGTAAGTAGTATAATGTACCAGACTTCAATTTTTTTTGTTCATGTTTTCAGAAAATGTTCGTGCTTCCAAATTTGTTCTCTATTTCAAAATTTGTTCTCAATATTCAAAAAATGTTCATGCTTTAAGAAATTGTTCGCTCTTCCAAATTTGTTCTACGTTTCAAAATTTGTTCTCAAGATTCAAAAAAATGTGCATGCGTTAAAAAAAATCCGCGCTTCAACATTTGTTCTCCGTTTCAAAATTTATTTTCAAGATTAAAAAAATGTGCGTGCTTTAAAAAATGTTCATGTTCAAATTTTGTTCTTGATTTCAAAATTTTGCTCGCTAAATTCAAATAATGTTCGGGATTTTAAAAAGTGTTCATTTTATCAAACCTTTGTTCAAGCTTTTTAGTTTTTCTTCTAAAATTTGGAAGGTGTTCGCTTTTAAAAAAACACTTTTTTAAAATAATTTTTGCGTTAGGAATTTGAGAAAATGTTCAGATATACATTACCTTTAGCTTCGCGCGCCATGGCAAATGAAGAAAGCTTCTCTATCGCGTTGGCTAGGTTCCTGTGTGTGGAAAGATGGAGGTACCTGGTTCGATCCCTCCCTGGAGTGCAGTTTTTTGGGATTTTTTTCGCTGCATTGCGATAATGGGCCGACCCAGCTGGAGACGCGCCTGTGCGTCCGCTCGACAATTCGCCGCAACGAGCGGCGCATAGGAGCTCTCCCCCTATTTCTCGCTTTATGCGAGAGCGAGCGAGCCCCTCGCTGAACGGGAGCCTCCACTTGTGCCGGCCCACGTGCGGGGGATACACCAGCATGCGTTTCTGTTTCATTTTCATGTTTTTTGTTTTTTTATTTGCTTACTTTTGTTTAATATTTTTAATGTATATATACAAAAAATTCTTTTCAAAAAATATATTTGACAAAATGTTGAACAAGTATTTGAAAAATGTTGAATAAGTATTAAAAAATGTTGAACAAGTATTTGAAAAATGTTGAATAAGTATTAAAAAATGTTGAACATGTATTTGAAAAATGTTGAATAAGTATTAAAAATGTTGAACAAGTATTTGAAAAATGTTGACTAAGTATTAAAAACTGTTGAGCAAGTACTTGAAAAACTGTTGAGCAAGTATTTGAAAATATGGAACAATTCTCTAAACGGAAACATAGTTGGAAACTCCCAAAAAAATTTGAAAATATGAATATTTTTTGAAATTGGTGAACAAATTTTGAAATTGGAAGATTGTTTGAAACTCCCAAACATAATTTGAAAACATGAACATTTTTTGAACTTACAGAAATTTTTTGAAAAGACAAAATTTTATATAACATGGGAACATTTTTGAGAAAATGAAGAACATTTTTTGAATTTGTAAACAAAAATTAATAACAAGAACATTTTTTGAACTTCAGAACGTTTTTAGAATTTTGGAACATTTTTTGAACATTGGAACGTTTTTAGAAATTCTGGAGAACAAAAAGAAATAAATAGAGAAGAAAAAGGAATTGAAAATGAAATAAAGAAACAGAAAAACAAAGAAAGAAAAAGAAAAAGAAGAAAAGAAACAGAAAAACCAGTGAAAACCCGGTTGAAGAACCTTCTAGAAGGTTCCCAAAACCGTTAGAAACCCTCCATAAGATTCCCAAAACCGGAAGCTGTAGCGCGTGCACTATCTCGTAACTGGGCCGGCCCAGCTTGATCGCTAGTTCGCTCAGCTCTGTGCGAAGCCTCGACAATTTAACGCAGCAAGCGTCGTTTGGAAATTCCCGTCAGGCGAGCTGTCGCTGAAGGTTTTCCTTGCCCTGCGTAGAGATTAAAAATACAGTATGCGCGAGCGGTAATAGGCTGGCCCGGGAAGGAGAAACGTTCAGCGAGAGCTGCTAACCGCGAGTGCTATTTGTCGCACTAGTAAGCATGCACGTGCAACGCATGTCTGAAACAAAATAAGTTCACATGATACAATATTAAAATAATATTGATCCAAAATTTTAGATCGCTATACAATGTTGTCAAGTCACTCAAATTGTATTTCTAAAAATGTGACATATTTGTGATCGAAGGCACATATCATAATCTGTAATAAAAACGCATATTCTGAATCTAATTTTTATTTTAGCAATGTCCACATTGTCATGGTGACTATCTCGTGCACACTGGCACATCGACTAAGACAAGAATAAGAAAACATTGGTGATATGAGGCAAAATGTAATATATAACTATAGTGACTTATACAAAAGTTTAGATCGATATAGTGAGATGGAATGTCTCTGAATAGCTGGACTTCGTGGCGCGCTAGTATCCCTACACACATATTAAATCAGTCAACATCCATGTATTCATCATTTTCTCGTATGTTTTTTACTTGTCTCAATTTAAACTAATAGGATAAAGATTATACCTTTTCACCCATTCACTAATGTAAAATCAGAATTCTCTCAGTTATAATGACATCGGAGTAGTAATTTATTGGAATTCAAAATGAACTAAAAAATATGTCTCACTCTAGTAGAGCGACATCATCAACCATACTGATAAAAAAGGAAAGTTCATCCAATAAGTCATCATTTGTTGGAGTGAGAGACGTTGAAAGGGTAAATGATTGCGAGATGAGCTCAACTTCTGATGATGTATTTGATGTGTTGAGGTTCTCAGAAGGTCTATCCAAGAATCATACAATCCATGTGATTTGTGGCGCCCTGAACGTCATCTTCCATGTCTCGATTTCTTATATCATCATCATCATTCAATTCCGAGTCCACTAAAATGACAACTATTTTGTTTTAAAATAGGTCATATAATCCTATTAAAATAATATCAAAGTTAAATAGTGATACAACATAGAATAAATATAATGATACACAACGAAAAATACTTGTGGAGTGTCAGACAAAATATCTCTTGTGAAGTACTCCCTCCGTCCCAAAATTCTTGTCTTAAATTTGTCTAAATACGGATGTATCAAGTCACATTTTAGTATTAGATACATCCATATCTAGACAAATCTAAGACAAGAATTTTGGGACGAAGGGAGTACTAAATAAAATATACCATCCACATACCACAAGATGACCTGCATGATTACTAAACTTAAATCTACTCCATTTTTTTATCAATTCTATTGATATTTGTATTAAAATACTTTTAAAATCATCAAATGATCATGACTGTAACAAGCTGTGATGATAAAAAAAATCTCACCCACGCAGGTGAATTGGACATGCCCTATAATAAATAATCGATGATAATTCTTTTTTGTATGGACAATACTGCACCCACTCACAATCCCTCTCTGGTCACTGCCTAATAGAAGTATTATTAGTAAGAAGTAGTAGTATTAAAAAAACTCAGTCAACCTTCCTCAGCCCCCTCACATTTCTTATCTTCCCCATTCTTCTCTTCCTACCTCCTCCTCTGTTGACTCACGCTAGATCCCCCATCCACAGCCGGCACTCTCTGGTGGCCGCCCCTCCCCTTCGTCCCCATTGTCGGCGGACACGCAGGCCCATGCTCTTCCCCGCCCCGCCCCTTCTTCACATCCTATTCCCGAAGTGCTCGAGGAGGCGCTCGAGCTCGGCATGCTCGCCGGCGACACCGGAGCCCTCCCTCCTCCTGATGCACTCTCCGTCGCCGCCATGAGCGTCTCTACCTTCTCCCCCGCGCCATGAATCCTCCCTCCCCCCTACTCGAGACGCCATCAAGGTCCGGTTCCAACTCTTCTTCTCCCCTCGATCCGGATGCTCTGCTCTCCGACACCATCTTTATTTGCTTGTTCGATTCAGTCTGGAGCAGGAGCAGCTGCTACTCCCGACCTCCGGTTCCTTCTTTCCATGGATGACCACGAAGACCTCCGCATGATGTGCTGCTGCTCGGGGCCCTCCCTATGCTTCTCCTCGCTCGTAAGGGTCCAGGTTAGTCTCTCCGACCCTGCCGCCTGCTCGTCCCCGTCAAATCGGTGCGTAGCCTCACCGTGTGCAATGTTCATCGCCTAGGGTTAGCTGCTCAGGGGCCATGGTGTGTTCCGTGTGGCGCTGCCTTCGCGGCCGCCGCCGTTCCCTTGTTGTGTCTCTGAGACTGGAGGTCCCTGCTCGCCAACTCACAGACGGTTGTTCTCCGACCAGTTAAAAAAGAGTAAGCTTTCTTCCAAGCCTATGATTTTCCTTTCATCCTCTTAGTTGGTGCCTTTGTTGATGATGCAGCCCTGAATGGTTCAGATTTTCTGAAGGAGGAGGTGCCGAAAGGGGATGGGAGCAACAAGTCTGAATCGAAGAGTATGTTTTGATTCTGAGATGCATTGCACAGTATTTTTATTGTTCTAAGAAATCTATGTAGTTGTCTATGGAGCATTTCCTTGAAGTGATGGTTGGGCATATTTGTTTACTAATTCGAACTTCCAGATTACCTTAGTCGGCAACTCCAAATATTTCTTAGATGTCTTACCACAAGCATTGTACTGCAAAAATATACTCCCTCTGTCCCAAAATAAGTGTCTCAACTTTGTACTAACTTTAGTATAATGTTGTACTAAGCTTGAGACACTTATTCTGGCACGGAGGGAGTATATACTAAACCGGTTCATGATAGATCAACCATATCTCGTTGATGCTCTCACCTATTAGGATATGTACATGAAAAGAAGGATATGCTCAAACTGCTTAGTCCCAACAACCAATCATTCAAGTGCACCATTTTACACTCTGGAAGCAGGAAGTGCAACTTCTTTAGTCTTTAGAATTAGAATGGATCAGGTGTACTCCAGATGTTTTCAGTTTTAAATAATTATGCACACAAGAGTGCATTGCGAAATAGCAATAAAAAGTTGGATTTTGACTGGTACCGAAAAGGATTAGACCTCCGTAGAAACAATTCGCTGCTGCTGACTCAGACAGAGTTGTGCTGCACCACGTCGATCTCGCCGTCATCGAAGTCGATGATGGACATGCCCGTATCTTGCCGCCTGCATGGCATGTGTAGTGACCGTATGGACATGAAGTTGATCCTATTGCTCAAAGGATACATATCATCTTTATGTGTTTCCTGAACTGGTCGGATTAGCAGTGATGTTTGCATCTCCTCCCTCTTCCTACTCGAACACCACTTTCTTCTAGGAACTGATGGCATGTCCTGCCATGAAGAATTTGAAGCGGTCAGAAGACATAAGAGCCCGGTCCTATACTATGTTAAGGCCATGCTGATGTGTAAGAGTTTGCGGGTGACATCCTCCATGGCAATCATATTCCCTCCAACATCCTTCAAGCCATGGCGACCAGGTAATGCTAACAGCTCAGTTGGATAAAGGTTCCTTATGTCTTGCGATTTAGTCGAGTTGGGTTACTCTATTGTGTGGCTCACGTCAGGGTTGAGTAGAGTTAATCTTGCCTATGCTAGTGCCAGCCTGCTGGATTTGGGTGATATCCAAAGATACATTTAAACTTACACTATAAATTATACCTTGCAAACAAATTTCCTTAGAGGGGAATTATAACATGCAAGCACTATAAGTTCAGTGTATTATTATTAGTACTGCATAGCAAATTAGCAATCCAGTTCATTCATAAATAAGATTTCAACACACCATTGGTATAGAACATCGTACATAGTTCCGAGGTCTACATGCCTCGCCTGATCCTGAATTTGACCCATAAATAGATTTCAGAGACACAACTGTAATACATTAAGTAAGAGCAATTACCAGAGGTGACTGTTGCTGCTGTTTTGCCGGCAAGAGGGCATGCATCTGTGCATACGCAGCCACGGACTAAGCATTCCTTCACAAGCAGTAAGGTGTTCTTGCCCTTGCCTTCTAGCTGTTGCGTGAATAAATGACAAAGTATTAGCATCACAAGCGAAGAATAACAGAAATCGTCTTATCAAACGATGGTGCAGTCGGACTAATAACTAACCATAGCGGTGAGGTCTTTGCGGTGCATTCCTGGGCCTAGCGAGTCGAGCACCTGGATACACTGAAAATAGGCATTTTTTTAGTTTAGGTCCCATCTATACAAACATCCATCCTCGATTAAATTAATAGTAATATGTACGGAACTGAGGCTCACCATATCATGTTCCAAATAAGTTGTAGCCCTCTTTAATACCCATCTTGGTGCGTCATCGTGTATAGAGCTAAATTCCTTATCTTAGAGATGCATGCATTCTTTAAGAACAAAATTCATGTATTCATCAGTATTTGCTATGGGAGTATTGCATCCAAGTTGGTACGATTCAAAAGCTACATCTTGATGCGTCATCATGTATGGATCATTTGTCTGGTCATTACCCAGGATAGAAAATCATAAGATTAGTAGAGCATAACAATGTAGGTATTGTAGTAGACGTAGGATCGACAAAAGTAATTTGCAGATTTTTTGTGTTTTGAGTACCAGGTTCGACAGAGCCTCTCTTATCATTATCCGACATATTTTTCTAGTTGATTTGAGCCAGTAAAAGGCTCCATACCTGAACAAAGGAAAGAGAACCCGAATGTACGGTCAAATAAACATTGTCGACACAGTTGCAACATAATTAAATCGACAAACTAACCATCTTCAATTGTGCAATATGGGTCTCGTATTCTGCCGAGTTGGGGTACCTTAACCCCTGAAATTTGGACGTTAGGCCCTACCATTTTTCAACATAGAAAACCATTAATGAGATGTAAAACGGGCTTATAGCATTCTGCTGTGCAACTATTTATTTTTTAGAACTCTGTTGTCAAAATTCTAATCCTGACTAATGTTGCAACAGGTCAAAGAAGTCGAACCTGAAGAAGTGCAGGGAAGAATTATAGTTGCGTGTGGCTGGCTGGTTCAGGGGAATTTCAGGGTGGCGCGGGTGCCGGAGCAGGCTCCTAGGCACTGGCGATCTGTCGGACAGATATTAGAAACGAAGGTGAGGTTGTATCTTGTTAGGCGGGTCTTCATTGGCTGTTGAAATCATACCTGGCCGATCTGATGGGGCTGCCTACTGCTCCAAAACTCATGCAGATGATGCATAATAATCTTGTTGTAGCCTGGCTGATCCATGAATATTTGATTGTAGGTGAAGGAGGAGCGGCCGCCCACTCGACGTTGCGATGTAGGGCGGCGAGGGAGCCCGGCAGGGAGGCCTCAATGCGCTGCAGGACGTCGAGGGAACCGTCCAGCGAGGCGACGATGCGATGCAGGGATCGAGGCCGCCGTGCATGGAGGCGACAGGGCGCGACAGGGCTGCTGAGCTTCGTCTGGGGCGGTGGCGAGGAAAGGCAGGGAGAGGGGCCAGGGACACGATTAGGTTCGGCTTCCTTTTTTTGCGAGTTGGTTAGATGGTTAGATTAGCGTGATTTGAGGGGCTGCGGATGCGGGACGGAGAGTCTCATATTTTCATCTGGTGGAGTACGGTCAGTCTATTGAAACTGCTAAGCGCACACCAGATCTTGAATAAATTAATGATGGCTGTTAGATTGGGTTGTGTGGGCTTCATCCTGTGGTGCTGATGCGTCTATGGACGTTTTGCGGGGTGCACGTAAGAAAGTTCCTGTTTGATTGTTTAATAGTAGTGGAGATTAAGCGAGCGTCAGGCGAGCTCTCGCTGATGGTTTTCCTCTCCCTGTGCGTTCTATTGGGCCGGCCCACTGGCGCGCGCATAGATTAAAAATGTAGAGAAATTGGGAGTTCCAGGAGTTGATTCCCTGGTCTCCAGGTTGATCTCAGGTATCGCTTACCTCTCCACGAGGATACCTGTAACGGTAGGTTGAAGAGCGCCTTCTACTTGAGGCTATTTGAGACAGGTTTTTTTTCTATTTTCTTTTATTTATTTTATTTTCCTCCTCCATTTTTTTCAATCTTTCTTGCATTTTTTTCAATCTTTCGCAAATTGCACAATTTATAATGCTTATTTTCTGAATATGTTCGCCACAGTGGGCCGGCCCGATATATACCGCTCGACGCGATTATTGCGAGCAATAGGGGCGCCCTCCGTTCAGGTGGCTCTTATTCGGCGCCTTCTTGGCAGGCCCATGTGGGGCGCGAGGTCCTCCAATTTTTATTTTTCCTTTCCTCTTTTTAATATTTTCTTTTCTATTTTTCCCTTTTCCTTTTTATTCTTTATTTTTCCAATTTGCGAAAATATTTTTATTTTCCTCTTAATTATTCTTTCGTTTAGTTTTTTTCCTTTTTCCTTTTTCTTTAATGTTCCTTTTCTTTTTTTCTGCCATGTTTAAAATTTGCGGACAATTTCTCTTAAATTCTATGCCTTTTTTGTAAGCATGAACATTTAAAATTGCCAGACGTTTCCTACAAATTTGCAATTTTTTTTAGTTGATGGACATTTTTTTGCATATTCGTGAACATTTCTCGAAAAGTGAACATCTTTTCAAAATCATGTACATTTTTGTGAAATCGTGAACATTGGTTTTTGAAATCCTAAACCTTTGTAAACTTGTGAACATTGTTTACAAATTCAGTTACATTTTTTTAAATCATGAAAAAAATTAAATTGATGAACATTCCTTGAAATTGTGTACACTTTCTAGAAAATGTGAACACTTTTTTAAATTTTCTTAATTTTGTGTACAGTTCTTTAAATTTGGGAACACTTTTAGAAATTCTTGAACATTTATTGAATATTGTGAACATTTTTTGAAATTGTAAAAAAAAGAATAGATGAACATTATTTTGGTATTGCGAATATTTTTTGTCTCCGTGAGCATTTGTCACTTCATGATATTTTTCATATCTTGAGAAATTTTTGAATCCACAAAAAATTCAACTATTTGCAACTTTTTCTCAAATCCTAAATTATTTTTAGAAAATAAAAAAATGAAAAAACAAAAAGGAAAAAAACCAAGGGGCTCCCCACCCCGCACATGGGTCGTCCGATGAGGGTGCGCGCTCCCGTGGCTGCCAACGCGTGCAACGCCATATAGGAGGTCCCCTCCATGCACACCACCACTCTGGGGCGCACCGTGCGTTGCTATCTGGCTGGCTTTTAGCAGAAACAGGTAATCTTTAAAATCGCATGGGCCTGCCCACAAGACACGTGGTTCTGTTGGTGGATGAGAAATTGACACGTGGAAATCGCCATTGGTCCAGGCTGTTAATGGATATCGGATCCAACACCGGCGCAAATTGCTTAATGATGACCAATTACGGTGGATGCCACGCGTCGGTAACTCTTGACAAAAACACTTCCATGACGCGTCATTTATCATCACAAAAGTGAACACTTCCATGATAACAAATTGAGTATTGTCATGGAACACTTCAACGGCAGTACAGATATGATTATCTTCATTCTGTCATAAAATCATCACATATGTACATGCGTGACAGAAATCATGGCATACTGTGACAAAGACGTATCATCACGGAAGTGTTTTTTATAGTAGTTTGTCAAGTATTGCATCCAACGTCGATTTGTGTCCCTTGCTCAGTCGCCTTATCTTCTTGGATGGTTGTTCGTCGGGTTATCGGAGATGGCGCGCTTTGTGCGCCTATTACGACGAGGGTGTCTGCTCTCTTCCCCCGATTCTAGTTGATCCGAACTGGGGTTGTGCCATTGACTTATCGACTAGGAGTCCTCCATAGCGCAATATTTTGTTACTATGCCAGACACCTCGACAAATGTTCTAATGCACTTTCGAGCTATGGGGTTTCCAATTCCTTCGTCATAGCGGTCACAGAGGAATGTCGCTAGGGCCTCCTCATCATTGCAATATGGGACTTTCTTTTTACAAACAAAAATTGCATCCAGAATTGCCAGACGGTTTCATTTATCTTTTGCAAGACAAAGGCTAGGTCCAAGATGTCAGCCAGCCCTGAGTTATCGAGGTGGTACTCAACATTGGGGGTGGGTGGGAGAGAAAATTTTATTCCAATCTGATCTGAGATCGTCCTCCCAGGCAGATCCTCCCGAGGTTGATCTATCGTCGACTTCAGTACTGCTAGCGGGGCCTGGCTAACTTGGCCGCCATGGTGCATCATAAGATTTGAGCTCCATGCTTGGCCCGATGATGAATGATTTCCATCCCATGGTCGGTATGAAACCGACATCTGGAGGGAGGTATCCTGCGGCTCCTCTGACAGATCTAGGGTCATGGGAGAGAGTGCATCCGCAAGATCGGTGCCATCGAGATCGATCTCTCGATGAGGGATCAGAGTCTCAATTTTCTCTGATGCTTCGGTTAAGCCAAAGTGAAGGCACTCTATTGTAGGATCTGCACCGGTGCAGATCCGATCATCGGATGGTGACACCATGGAGTTGTTTTGTCCACACAAAGGGACCTGTGTGGGCCACCAATGATGGAGCTAAATCCGATAGATCTTGGGTACAGGGTCCCAATCTCGTGATCTTGGCTTGATAGTAACATGACAGAGAAGGGACACGGTGTTTACCCCAGGTCTGGGCCCTCTCATAGAGGTAAAACCCTACATCCTGCTTGTATTTTATTTATTATGGATGGGGTATAGAGTACAGGTTCATCTATCTCGAGATCGTATATGTGAATGAATCTACCTCTACGGTCTAAACCCCTTAGTTTATAGACACAGGGGTACCTAGGGTTACACCTAGGTCGGTTATATCTAAGGATAAGCATCCCGTGGATTACATCATGCCTTGAAGTATGCACCAAGACTTCGAAAGATTCCATCTTGAGTACGCCGTGGGGCCTGAGAAATTCGACCCACTGGTTGGTAGTTTGGGGGTTCTCGGCCGAGCCCATTCTTGGGTGCCGACATGGACAGTAATCCCTTGTCTAGGACACCATCACCTGGCCGGGAGTCAACATGGTAAGTACCCCCTGCTCTAGGACACCGACAAGCACATGAGCTTCCTCTCACCAACTGGCAAGTCTGCGCATGAGCTTTATGATCAAGTGACCAGTACATGCGGAGCCGATGGAGAACTACTCGAGGGACTTGCGGCGTGGCAACGATGGTGGAGACGGCGCCGAGCAGAAGGTTCAGCGCTTGGATTTGCAGAAGAATGAAGTCGAACTTAGCCTCGGGCTATCGCTCGGAGGCCGGTTTGGGCGGGAGATAAGGAGCAGCGAGGGGCTCGCGAGGTCCTCATCAGTCGCGTGCATCCGGGAGGTGGCGTTGGTGCCTGCCACGCTCGCTAGAACGAACTCGCTGCGAACTATGGCAGATGCGGAGGAGGAGAACAACACCACTTCCCTTAGGAGCGGCACCGAGGTCCAGCCCTCAGCGACCCTGCAGGGCAGAGGCACATGTGTGTTGCCCGCAGCAAAGCTGTGGGCCAGCTTGAACCCATCTCGGGCTCATCGGATGGCGAAGGTGTGTCTGCCTTCATGTTTCCTTCTGACGATAATGCTATATGTACTGTATTAGTCCTTAATCTAAGCAAATGTGGTTGAGTGGTACTATTCTTTAGCTCAATTAATTTACATGCTCAACAATGTTCAAATGTTAGTAACTTGCATGCATCTCACTTATAAATATTCTGTTAATTAGGTAGGTGTAACGAACACCATCCCATTGTTTTTATCTGGTATAGTACGAAAGGGTATTAATTGTTTCATTTCTTGTAAGAGAAGCCTCGGATTTGTGAGCATGGGTGCAATGCACATTAGGAAAGTGGAATTGGGGCTTGCCATTTACATGTTGCACCTGACGGATGAATGAAGCAGTACCACTATGGAGTAAGGCACCCCTGTTCTAGAGTATAGCCAAGCTATTGGATCTTGGGTGGATTCGGCAATCTAGGGTGATGTGAAATCATTTGTGTTTCCTCTTTGGCATAGGGGTTGCCTTGCTAATTTGACAACTTCCAAATTATGCTGTTGGTCTGTTTATAACAGTTTGTGTGCAATGGTTTACTAGGGCACTATCATGTTTTGAGTACCGTTTTACGAAGATGCGAAAGAAAAGCATAACCATGCTGTGAGTTAGTAGCTGCCTGGGAATCCATCTCTAGCCCTATAGCCTATGGGAATAGGAAAGTACTACTCGCGCCGTCGAGGCACACAATTATTAGCTCGCTAGCATTTCTTTTTTACAAAGAGGCTGAATTCATATATTGAAGTCGACCAATCCTTACATGACCATCCTTAAAGAAATAGGAAATTATGCATGGGTCCTTAAAAATTGACGTATTCTTCCTCCTACACCAACTAGTGGTCCGCTGTGAACAAAGATAGATGTTGATGATGTAGCAGCCAAGAATCCTTCGTCATATCCAGAAGACGCTGGCGAAAATAGATCGCCATCCTCGAGAAGGTGGGAAAGAGGGCTAGATGACAACCCTAGATCTAGAAAAACGGTTCTTGGGAGAACTAACCTCATTAGCTCCCCGATGAAGCTGAAACTAGCCAAACTTCATCGTTGTACAAGGAGGCAGAGGACCAAGGGATGAATCACATCGACTACTTTGCTGGATGACAAATTTTGACGAGATCATGTCCTTTACTAGTATAAAAATAACAGGATCATGTCTGTTACACCTACCTAATTAACAGAATTTTAACAAGTGAGATGTATGCAAGTTACTAACATTTTAACATTGCTGAGCATGAAATTAATTGAGCTAAAAACAATACTACTCTGCCACATTTGCTTAGCCTAAGGAATAATACAAAACATATAGCATTACCACCAGAAGGAAACATTAAGACAAACGCACCTTCACCGCCCAATGAGCCCGCGGACTGGTTCAAGCTGGCCCATAACTTTCCACTAGCTCCACCCTGGTGTCGCTTCCCTGCAGGGTCGCCGAGGGTCAGACATCAGCGCTGCTCCTAAGGAAGCAGTGTTATTCCCCTCCTCCGCATCTGCCATAGTAGGCAGCGAGTTCGTCCTAGCAAGCATGGGTGGCACTAGTGCCACCTCCTAGATGCATGCGACCGACGGGGACCTGGCGAGCCCCTCGCTGCTCCTTCTCTCTCGCCCGAACAGACCCCTGAGCGACATCCCGAGGCTAAGTTCCAACTCCTCCTCCCACGAATCCAAGCACTAAGCCTTCCGCTTATCGTCGTCTCCCCCATCGACGCCACACGACAAGTCCCTCGAGTAGTTCTCCATTAACGCCACACGTACTTGTCACTTGGTTAGATAAAGCTCCCGCACAAACTCTTCACTTGGTCAGAGGAAGCTCACGCGCTCATCGGAGAAGAACCTGCCTAGGGGAGGAAGAGAAACCAAGCACAATTAAGGAGGGCAACTCATGAAGCATGATGCGAGAGAGAAATGAACATATAGGAGGAGGAGAATCGAGGAGAGGGGCCCGAACGAGAATTGTGCAGCCGAGGAGGAAGGAGGGCAGGATTGATGTCTGCTAATGTGGTGTTCCGCTCTACTCGTGGATGCCTCGCGTGGAGAGGAAGACACTCTCTTGCAACACAAATTTTGCTCCTCCCTCGGGCCTCTGCTCCACCCTTTCGCTTTTATTGCATGAGAGGAAAGGGTATTTTCGGAATTGCGGACATGGGACGTTGCTCGGCAGGACACATGTCGTGCCAGGGGGACACGTGGCGTGGCTCCCAGGGGAGCCGAACCCGGAGCGGTAACGCTCGCGCTACAGCTGGACGGCGCGTGGAGGGCACGGCCTGCGGGGCGTACGTGGAGACACTAGCGCGGGCGGCTGTGGCTGCGTCACATCTCTACGCTTCCATTTCACTTCCCTATCTTGTCTCGTCCGAGCAGAGGGAGGGGCTTTTTGGCTTGATCTCTGGCGAAACTGCATGTGACGAATGGACGATGATGATGCAACAATTCGCTATCTGTACCTATCTATCTATATATCTATATATCAATCTCTATCCATCTCTCTAGCGCTTAAAGGGCGACAATTTTCTAACTCACTCTTGTTTTTGGCTACTTTTCAATGTTTTTAGTTAGAATAACACATATCTTCAAATAGAGAAGGTATTCTACTACACGGCAGGGGCTTAGAGTATGGATCTACACCCACTTGTCCAACAAGTCTCTATCTATGTGTTGGACAAATGGCTTTGATTATGATGGAAGTTTTAAGGTGCCAGCTTCAGTTTTGGGTTTGACCGTAAATAGTAAAAGATAAAAGAGAAACATGTGAAAACTAACATGCGAGACGTATATGCGTTGTTGCTATTCAATGGCCGATATCACAACCATCGTATTCCTCGCCATAGTAGCATGTGAAACTAAAATTTCTGTAAACATTAGAAAACCAAAAATTTGGTTTATTCGGTTTTGGTTCAGTTTTCGGTTTGCCGGTTTTTATGCCCACCCCTATATCTGTGCTTATTATTTAATTTTTTATTTTCGTTTTCCTACTTTTTGCTTTTCTTTCGTTTTTTTGGATTTGTGTTTATTTCTTTTCAAAATTGTGATATTTGGATTTTTTTAATAACACCACTCAGTTTGCGCACACATCGATCACACATAGTTGCTTGTACTCTGGCTATGCGCAATTGGACGCACGCATTAACAAAATCAGATCAGCACTTTGGTAGGTCGCCCCTCCCCTAGCCTCCACCTTTCACTTTTTTCTCCACTTCCCACACTGATTCCTAAATCGTTTTCTTCCATGTTTACGAATTAAATCATAATTAATTCAGTCGCTTCCACATTAACGAATCAAATCATAACTTGTCAATCAACATTTATCAGCCTTAGCAAATCATGGTTCCAACACAACGCATGATGATTCTAAAAAAAAATAAAACAATCAACACTTAGTACCAATTTTCATGATAGTTCTAAAAAACAATCCACACTTACCAATCAGCATGTCCGACATATTACCATCCTAGCAGATCCACTTCCATAACCAATCAATCAAAATCAGTGGATCCACTGCCATATGTAACAAATCAATCAAAGCAGTCAATAAATCAATCAAAAAAATCTCCCACAAAAACAATCAACAAACAAATAAAAATATATATCTACTAAAAATATCCTCCTCTGATATGCTGACCTTTTTTTGTGTTAACACCACGTCCCAGTTACCTTTATGAGATGATTTTTGTTGGCCAACAGAGGCCAAAGATCCTTCTACTGATATCTGCTCATCACCAGGATATTTTAAACACATCTCTCTTCAATGATCCCAAATTACTGATTGGAGACGTCCCGTTGCTCCCGCCTTCTACCCCTCCCCAACATGTCCCTCACGATTCCCTAGCACAAGACACTACTGCCACCTCTCCTCTCTTTCTCTCATCATCATCGCTGATGAGAACCTGTAGGATGAGGCAGAGAGAGCTCGTGAGGGGGTAAGGTATGGGATCGGGAGGAGGAATATGAGAGAGCTCCATCAGGATGTCATCTCTCCTAGCGACTCTTGTGAAGAGGGATCGGGAGTGAGTGGCACATACATGATACATCTTAATGTCCTAGACATCATTTTGCTCTTTAATTCATTATTCCATTCATACTAAATGCAACAATTTCAGTTGTTCGGATAACTTACATGGAACCTACAGTCCATTCCAAGACTTTTGATCCTGGTTCCTTAGCTTTTCTTAACTAGTTCTTTAGCTTCTTTTAGTGGATTAGTGGATTAGCTATAGTACAAAATAAAACAAGCAAGCAATTCATATGGGTGGATTACTTGATGCATGCAAATGC
Organism: Triticum aestivum; assembly: GCF_018294505.1. Taxonomy (NCBI): domain Eukaryota; kingdom Viridiplantae; phylum Streptophyta; class Magnoliopsida; order Poales; family Poaceae; genus Triticum; species Triticum aestivum. The sequence goes on from NC_057800.1 coordinate 581,235,410, forward strand.
TTGCTTTTCTTCTTGGTTGTAGATGGTGTGTATGTTGAAGGAAATGGATATTTCAGATGGGTGTGATTATTGGTGAGATGTAATCTGATTTTTAAGAAAATGGTTTCTTTGTTGACAATAAATAATATTTGAGGTGCGATTCTACTCAAATTTGCTCTCCGTCTTGGTAGGCATCGGCAATTCAGTATAGACCCGTTGATTATTTTAGTCTTTGTTTTCTGAATACCTTAGTGACTAACTATTTCCTAATTTTGTTGATTTAGGTTGGAGAGAATATGTAAGCCAGATGTTTGGGTAGAAGGAGAGTGAGAACATGCAAGAGTGTTACATCCAAGCACTTGGTTTGAATTGAATTTGGTTGGTTTTATATAGGATTGCATGGTATTTGTCCACATGAATAGTTGATATTTTTAGAAATTACTGTGATTGTGTCATGGCGCCTTAAGCACCAATCCCCACCTCCATGATGTCCTTTCTTGGTCTACCCGGATGAGCACGAGAATAAGATGGATGACAATGTCGTCTGCCGACCTCTCGGGCAGCACAACTCTGCTCGCATTGTCGTTTACCTTAATATCGACCATGGCATCGCCACTATTGTCTAGTCTATGCAGGCTGCCTCAAACCGACTACCATCATTGGGAGGTACGTCCCGACAAGATCGACTTGTCTCTAGTAACTCCTCAACATTGCCCTTGCTCTCACCATGCTAGGAGCCGACGAATCGTTGAATCACACATATTGACCAACGGAGTGGCAAGATGTGGGAGAGGAACGCTAGAGTCTACCATTTGCCTCAATGTTCTTAGAAGCATTCCTTGTCTTTTACTCGTATCAACACATTGGAGTAATGGAGTGACTGCTACCTCTTGAGCACTTGCGTTGGTTTTCCCTTGAAGAGGAAAGGGTGATGCAGCAAAGTAGCGTAAGTATTTCCCTCGGTTTTTTAGAACCAAGGTATCAATCCAGTAGGAGGCCACGCACGAGTCCCTCGCACCTACACAAACAAATAAATCCTCGCAACCAACGCGATAAAGGGTTGTCAATCCCTACACGGTCACTTACGAGAGTGAGATCTAATAGATATGATAAGATAGTTTTTTTGATATTTTTATGATAAAGAGAAATAAAATATGCAAAGTAAAATAAATGGAAAGTAAATAACTAAGTATTGGAAGATTAATATGATGGAAGATAGACCCGGGGCCATAGGTTTCACTAGTGGCTTCTCTCAAGAGCATAAGTATTCACGGTGGGTAAACAAATTACTGTTGAGCAATTGACAGAATTGAGTATAGTTATGAGAATATCTAGGTATGATCATGTATATAGGCATCACGTCCGAGACAAGTAGACCGACTCCTGCCTGCATCTACTACTATTACTCCACACATCGAGCGCTATCCAGCATGCATCTAGAGTATTAAGTTCAAGAGAACAGAGTAACGCTTTAAGCAAGATGACATGATGTAGAGGGATAAACTCATACAATATGATATAAACCCCATCTTGTTATCCTCGATGGCAACAATACAATACGTGCCTTGCTGCCCCTACTGTCACTGGGAAAGGACACCACAAGATTGAACCCAAAGCTAAGCACTTCTCCCATTGCAAGAAAGATCAATCTAGTAGGCCAAACCAAACTGATAATTCAAAGAGACTTGCAAAGAGAACCAATCATACATAAAAGACTTCAGAGAAGATTCAAATATTGTTCATAGATAAACTTGATCATAAACCCACAATTCATCGGTCTCAACAAACACACCGCAAAATAAGATTACATCGAATAGATCTCCACAAGAGAGGGGGAGAACTTTGTAATGAGATCCAAAAAGAGAGAAGAAGCCATCTAGCTAATACCTATGGACCCGAAGGTCTGAAGTAAACTACTCACACTTCATCGAAGAGGCTATGGTGTTGATGTAGAAGCCCTCCGTGATCGATGCCCCCTCCGGCGGAGCTCCGAAAAGGCCCCAAGATGGGATCTCGTGGATACAGAAAGTTACGGCGGTGGAATTAGGGTTTTGGCTCCGTATCTGGTAGTTTGGGGGTACGTAGGTATATATAGGAGGAAGGAGTACGTCGGTGGAGCAATAGGGGACCCACGAGGGTGGAGGGCACGCCTGGGGGGGGGGGTAGGCGCTCCCCCTACCTCGTGGCCTCCTGGTTGATGTCTTGACGTAGGGTCCAAGTCCTCTGGATCATGTTCATTCCGAAAATCACGTTCTCGAAGGTTTCATTCCGTTTGGACTCCGTTTGATATTCTTTTTCTGCGAAACCCTAAAATAGGCAAAACAGCAATTCTGGGCTGGGCCTCCGGTTAATAGGTTAGTCCCAAAAATAATATAAAAGTGTATAATAAAGCCCAATAATGTCCAAAACAGAATATAATATAGCATGGAATAATACAAAATTATAGATACGTTGGAGACGTATCAAGCATCCCCAAGCTTAATTCTTGCTCGTCCTCGAGTAGGTAAATGTTAAAAACAGAATTTTTGATGTGGAATGCTACCTGGCATATTTTCAATGTAATTCTTCTTAATTGTGGTATGAATATTCAGATCCGAAAGATTCAAGACAAAAGTTCAATATTGACATAGAAATAATAATACTTCAAGCATACTAACTAAGTAATTATGTCTCTTCAAAATAACATGGCCAAAGAAAGTTATCCCTACAAAATCATATAGTCTGTCTATGCTCTATCTTCACCACACAAAGTATTTAAATCATGCACAACCCCGATGACAAGCCAAGCAATTGTTTCATACTTTTGGTGTTCTCAAACTTCTTCAATCGTCACGCAATACATGAGCGTGAGCCATGGACATAGCACTTTAGGTGGAATAGAATGGTGGTTGTGGAGGAGACAAAAAGGGAAGATAGTCTCACATCAACTAGGTGTATCAACAGGCTATGGAGATGCCCGTCAATAGATATCAATGTGAGTGAGTAGGGATTGCCATGCAACGGATGCACTAGAGCTATAAGTATATGAAAGCTCAACAAAAGGAACTAAGTGGGTGTGCATCCAACTCGCTTGCTCACGAAGACCTAGGGCATTTTGAGGAAGCCCATCATTGGAATATACAAGCCAAGTTCTATATTGAAAAATTCCCACTAGTATATGAAAGTGATAACATAGGAGACTCTCTATTATGAAGATCATGGTGCTACTTTGAAGCACAAGTGTGGTAAAAGGATAGTAGCATTGTCCCTTCTCTCTTTTTCTCTCATATTTTATTATTATTATTTGGGCCTTTTCTCTTTTTTATGGCCTCTTTTTTTTCGTCAGGAGTCTCATCCCGACTTGTGGGGGAATCATAGTCTCCATCATCCTTTCCTCACTGGGACAATGCTCTAAAAATGATGATCATCACACTTTTATTTACTTACAACTCAACAATTACAACTTGATACTTAGAACAAAATATGACTCTATGTGAATGCCTCCGGTGGTGTACCGGGATTATGCAATGAATCAAGAGTGACAAGTATGAAAGAATTATGAATGGTGGCTTTGCCACAAATACAATGTCAACTACATGATCATTCAAAGCAATATGACAATGATGGAGCGTGTCATAGTAAACGGAATGGTGGAAAGTTGCATGGCAATATATCTCTTGAGCACTTGTGTTGGTTTTCCCTTGAAGAGGAAAGGGTGATGCAGCAAAGTAGCGTAAGTATTTCCCTCAGTTTTGGAGAACCAAGGTATCAATCCAGTAGGAGGCCACGCACGAGTCCCTCGCACCTACACAAACAAATAAATCCTTGCAACCAACGCGATAAGGGGTTGTCAATCCCTACATGGTCACTTACGAGAGTGAGATCTGATAGATATGATAAGATAATATTTTTGGTATTTTTATGATAAAGAGAAATAAAAGATGCAAAGTAAAATAAATGGCAAAGGAAATAACTAAGTATTGGAAGATTAATATGATGGAAGATAAATCCAGGGGCCATAGGTTTCACTAGTGGCTTCTCTCAAGAGCATAAGTATTCACGGTGGGTAAATGATACGTCTCCAACGTATCTATAATTTTTTATTGCTCCATGCTATATTATTTACTGTCTTGGACATTATTGGGCTTTATTATCCACTTTTATATTATTTTTGGGACTAACCTATTAACCGGAGGCCCAGCCCAGAATTGTTGTTTTTTGCCTGTTTTAGGGTTTCGAAGAAAAGGAATATCAAACGGAGTCCAAATGGAATGAAACCTTTAGGAACGTGATTTTTAGGAAGATTATGATCCGGGAGACTTGGAACCTACGTCAAGAAAGAAAAGAGGAGGCCACGAGGTAGGGGGCGCGCCTGCCTACCCCAGGCGCGCCCTCCACCCTCGTGGGCCCCCTGTTGCTTCATCGACGTACTCCTTCCTCCTATATATACCTACGTACCCCCAAACGGTCAGATACGGAGCCAAAAACCTAATTCCACCATCGCAACTTTCTGTATCCACGAGATCCCATCTTGGGGCCTGTTCCGGAGCTCCGCCGGAGAGGGCATCGATCACGGAGGGCTTCTACATCAACACCATAGCCCTTCCGATGAAGTGTGAGTAGTTTACCTCAGACCTACGGGTCCATAGTTATTAGCTAGATGGCTTCTTCTCTCTTTTTGGATCTCAATACAATGTTCTCCCCCTCTCCTGTGGAGAACTATTCGATGTAATCTTGTTTTTGCGGTGTGTTTGTTGAGACCGATGAATTGTGGGTTTATGATCAAGTCTATCTATGAACAATATTTGAATCTTCTCTGAATTCTTTTATGTATGATTGGTTATCTTTGCAAGTCTCTTCAAATTATCAGTTTGGTTTGGCCTACTAGATTGATCTTTCTTGCAATGGGAGAAGTGCTTAGCGTTGGGTTCAATCTTGCGGTGTCCTTTCCCAGTGACAGTAGGGGCAGCAAGGCACGTATTGTATTGTTGCCATCGAGGATAACAAGATGGGGTTTTCTTCATATTGCATGAGTCTATCCCTCTACATCATGTCATCTTGCTTAAGGCGTTACTCTGCTTTTAACTTAATACTCTAGATGCATGCTGGATAGCGGTCGATGAGTGGATTAATAGTAGTAGATGCAGGCAGGAGTCGGTCTACTTGTCTCAGACGTGATGCCTATATACATGATCATACCTAGATATTCTCATAACTATGCTCAATTCTGTCAATTGCTCAACAGTAATTTGTTCACCCACCGTAGAATACTTATGCTCTCGAGAGAAGCCACTAGTGAAACCTATGCCCCCCGGGTCTATCTTCATCATATTAATCTCCTACTACTTAGTTATTTCCTTTGCTATTTACTTTTCCTTTATTTTCCTTTGCATCTTTATCATAAAAATACCAAAAATATTATCTTATCATAGCTACTAGATCTCACTCTCGTAAGTGGCCTTATAGGGATTGACAACCCCTATTTGCTGTGGTTGCGAGGATTTATTTGTTTTGTGCAGGTACGAGGGACTCGCGTGTAGCCTCCTACTGGATTGATACCTTGGTTCTCAAAAACGGAGGGAAATACTTACGCTACTTTGCTGCATCATCCCTTCCTCTTCGGGGAAAACCAACGCAGTGCTCAAGAGGTAGCAAGAAGGATTTCTGGCGCCGTTGCCGGGGAGGTCTACGCAAAAGTCAACATACCAAGTACCCATCACATACCCTTATCTCCCGCATTACATTGTTTGCCATTTTCCTCTCGTTTTCCTCTCCCCCCACTTCAGCCTTGCCTCTTTATTCACCCTCTCTCTCTCTATCCTCCCTCTCTTTCTCTATTCGCCTCGTTTTGCCCGCTTGCTTTTTGTTTGCTTGTGTGTTAGTTTACTTGCTTGTCACGATGGCTCAAGATAATACTAAATTGTGTGACTTCACCAATACCAACAACAATGATTTTATTAGCACTTCGATTGCTCCCCTTACCGATGCTGAATCTTGTGAAATTAATACTGCTTTGCTGAATCTTGTCATGAAAGATCCATTTTCCAGCCTTCCTAGTGAAGATGCCGCTACCCATCTAAATAGCTTCGTTGATTTATGTGACATGCAAAATAAGAAAGATGTGGATAATGATATTGTTAAATTGAAGCTATTTCCTTTTTCGCTTAGAGATCATGCTAAAGCTTGGTTTTCGTCTTTGCCTAAAAATAGTATTGATTCATGGAAGAAGTGCAAAGATGCTTTTATCTCTAAGTATTTTCCTCCTGCTAAGATCATCTCTCTTAGAAACGATATTATGAATTTTAAGCAACTTGATCATGAACATGTTGCACAAGCTTGGGAGAGAATGAAACTAATGATACGTAATTGCCCTACTCATGGTTTAAATTTGTGGATGATTGTTCAAATTTTTTATGCCGGATTGAACTTTGCTTCTAGAAATCTTTTAGATTCAGCCGCGGGAGGAACTTTTATGGAAATCACTTTAGGAGAAACTACTAAACTCCTAGATAATATTTAATTATTCTCAATGGCATACTGAAAGACCTACTAATAAAAAGGTGCATGCGGTAGAAGAAATTAATGTTTTGAGTGGAAAGATGGATGAACTTATGAAATTATTTTCTAATAAGAGTGTTTCTTCTGATCCTAATGATATGCCCTTGTCTACTTTAATTGAGAATAATAATGAATATATGGATGTGAATTTTGTTGGTAGGAACAATTTTGGTAACAACGCGTATAGAGGAAATTTCAACCCTAGGCCTTATCCTAGTAATCCCTCTAATAATTATGGTAATTCCTACAACAATTCTTATGGAAATTATAATAAGATTCCCTCTGATTTTGAATCTAATATTAAAGAATTTATTACTTCGCAAAAGAATTTTAATGCTATGATTGAAGAAAAATTGCTTAAGATTGATGATTTGTCTAGGAACGTTGATAGAATTTCTCTTGATGTTGATTCTTTGAAACTTAGATCTATTCCACCTAAGCATGATATCAATGAGTCTCTCAAAGCCATGAGAATTTCCATTGATGAGTGCAAAGAAAGAACCGCTAGGATGCGTGCTAAGAAAGATGCCTTTATAAGAGCGTGTTCTTCTAGTTCCTATGAAAATAAAGATGAAGATCTAAAAGTAATTGATGTGTCCCCTATTAAATCTTTGTTTTGCAATATGAATCTTGATAATGATGGGACTGAATATGTCCACCTTTACCTAGAAGGCGTTCCAAGAATTCGGAATTTGTTGATCTTGATGCTAAATTTGATAAAAGTGGGATTGAAGAAATTAAAACCCTAGATGTTGCTGAACCCACTATTATGGATTTCAAGAAATTTAACTATAAACATTGCTCTTTGATTGATTGTATTTCCTTGTTGCAATCCGTGCTAAATTCTCCTCACGCTTATAGTCAAAATAAAGCGTTTACTAAACATATCGTTGATGCCTTGATGCAATCTTATGAAGAAAAACTTGAATTGGAAGTTTCTATCCCTAGAAAAATTTATGATGAGTGGGAAACAACTATTAAAATTAAAATTAAAGATCATGAATGCTATGCTTTATGTGATTTGGGTGCTAGTGTTTCCACAATTCCAAAGACTTTGTGTGATTTGTTAGGTTTCCGTGATTTTGATGATCGCTCTCTAAACTTGCACCTTGCGGATTCCACTATTAAGAAACCTATGGGAAGAATTAATGATGTTCTTATTGTTGCAAAAAGGAATTATGTTCCCGTAGATTTTATTGTTCTTGACATAGATTGCAATCCTTCATGTCCTATTATTCTTGGTAGACCTTTCCTTAGAACGATTGGTGCAATTATTGATGTGAAGGAAGGGAATATTAGATTCCAATTTCCGTTAAGGAAAGGCATGGAACACTTTCCTAGAAATAAAATTAAATTACCTTATGAATCTATTATGAGAGCCACTTATGTATTGCCTACCAAAGATGGCAATACCTAGATCTATTCTTACTTGTTATGCCTAGCTAGGGGCGTTAAACGATAGCGCTTGTTAGGAGGCAACCCAATTTTATTTTTATTCCTTGCTTTTTGATCCTGTTTAGTAATAAATAATTTATCTATCCTCTGTTTTGGTTGTGTTTTTTGTGTTTAATTAGTGTTTGTGCTAAGTAGAACCATTGGGAAGACTTGGGGAAAGTCTTGTTAAACTTGCTGTAAAAAACAGAAACTTTAGCGCTCATGGGAACTGCTGTCATTTTTATTTGGAAAGCGATATTTAGTTAATTATTTTTTCATATGTTTAATAGATAAATTCCTCACGTCCAGCAATTTATGTTAGAATTTTTGGGGTTCCAGATCTTGCGCTAGCTACAGATTACTACAGACTGTTCAGTTTTTGACAGATTCTGTTTTTCGTGTGTTATTTGCTTATTTTGATGAATCTATGGCTAGTAAAATAGTTTATAAACCATAGAGAAGTTGTAATACAGTAGGTATGACACCAATATAATTAAAGAATGAGTTCGTTACAGTACCTTGAAGTGGTCTTTTATTTTCTTTCGCTAACGGAGCTCACGAGATTTTCTACTTTAAGTTTTGTGTTGTGAAGTTTTTAAGTTTTGGGTAAAGATTTGATGGATTATGGAACAAGGAGTGGCAAGAGACTAAGCTTGGGGATGCCCATGGCACCCCCAAGATAATCTAAGGACACCTAAAAGCCAAAGCTTAGGGATGCCCCGGAAGGCATCCCCTCTTTCGTCTACTTCTATCGGTAACTTTACTTGGAGCTATATTTTTATTCGCCACATGATATGTGTTTTGCTTGGAGCGCCTTGTATTATTTGATTCTTTGATTTTTATTTTACCACAATCATTCTTTCTTTACACACCTTTTGAGAGATCCATACATGATTTGGAATTTGTTAGAATACTCTATGTGCTTCGCTTATATCTTTTGAGTTATATAATTATGCTCTAGTGCTTCACTTATATATTTTAGAGCACGGTGGTGGATTTGTTTTATAGAAACTATTGTTCTCTCTTGCTTCACTTAGATTATTTTGAGAGTCTTAATAGCATGGTAATTTGCTTAAAATCCTAATATGCTAGGTATTCAAGAATAAAAAAAATTCTCTTATGAGTGTGTTGAACACTATGATAAGTTTGATACTTGATAATTGTTTTGAGATATGGAGATGGTGATATTAAAGTTTTGCTAGTTGAGTAGTTGTGAATTTGAGAAATACTTGTGTTGAAGCTTGTGATTCCCGTAGCATGCACGTATGGTGAACCGTTATGTGATGAAGTCGGAGCATGATTTATTTATTGATTGTCTTCCTTATGAGTGGCGGTCGGGGAAGAGCGATGGTCTTTTCCTACCAATCTATCCCCCTAGGAGCATGCGCATAATACTTTGCTTTGATAACTTGTAGATTTTTGCAAAAAGTATATGAGTTCTTTATGACTAATGTTGAGTCCATGGATTATACACACTCTCACCCTTCCACCTTTGCTAGCCTCTCTAATACCGCGCACCTTTCGCCGGTATCATACACCCACCATATACCTTCCTCAAAACAGCCACCATACCTACCTATTATGGCATTTCCATAGCCATTCTGAGATATATTGCCATGCAACTTTCCACCGTTCCATTTATTATGACACACTCCATCATTGTCATATTGCTTAGCATGATCATGTAGTTGACATCGCATTCGTGGCAAAGCCATCATTCATAATTCTTTCATACTTGTCACTCACGAGTCATTGCATATCTTGGTACACCGCCGGAGGCATTCATATAGAGTCATACTTTGTTCTAAGTATCGATTTGTAAGAAAAATAAAAGTGTGATGATCATCATTATTAGAGCATTGTCCCAGTGTGGAAAGGATGATGGAGACTATGATTCCACCACATGTAGGGATGAGACTCCAGACGAAAAATAAAAAAGAAAGAAAGAAAAGAGGCCATAAAAAAGGAAAAGGCCCAAATAAAAAAAATAAAAAAATGAGAGAAAAAGAGAGAAGGGACAATGTTACTATCCTTTTACCACACTTGTGCTTCAAAGTAGAACCATGATCTTCATAGTAGAGAGTCTCTCATGTTATCACTTTCATATATTAGTGGGAATCTTTCATTATAGAACTTGGCTTGTATATTCCAATGATGGGCTTCCTCAAAATGCCCTAGGTCTTCATGAGTAAGCAAGTTGGATGCACACCCACTTAGTTTCTTTTTGAGCTTTCATATACTTATAGCTCTAGTGCATCTGTTGCATGGCAATCCCTACTCACTCACATTTATATCTATTGATGGGCATCTCCATAGCCCGTTGATACGCCTAGTTGATGTGAGACTATCTTCTCCCTTTTTGTCTTCTCCACAACCACCACTCTATTCCACCTATAGTGCTATATCCATGGCTTACGCTCATGTATTGCGTGAAGATTGAAAAAGTTTTGAGAATGTCAAAAGTATGAAACAATTGCTTGGCTTGTCATCGGCGTTGTGCATGATTTAAATATTTTGTGTGGTGAAGATAGAGCATAGCCAGACTATATGATTTTGTAGGGATAACTTTCTTTAGCCATGTTATTTTGAGAAGATATAATTGCTTTGTTAGTATGCTTGAAGTATTATTATTTTTATGTCAATATGAACTCTTGTCTTGAATCTTTCGGATCTGAATATTCATACCACAATTAAGAAGAATTACATTAAAATTATGCCAAGTAGCACTCCGCATCAAAAATTCTGTTTTTATCATTTAGCTACTCGAGGACGAGCAGGAATTAAGCTTGGGGATGTTTGATACGTCTCCAATGTATCTATAATTTTTTATTGCTCCATGCTATATTATCTACTGTTTTGGACATTATTGGGCTTTATTATCCACTTCTATATTATTTTTGGGACTAACCTATTAACCAGATGCCCAGCCCGGAATTGCTATTTTTTGCCCATTTTAGGGTTTCGAAGAAAAGGAATATCAAACGGAGTCCAAACGGAATGAAACCTTCGGGAACGTGATTTTTAGGAAGATTATGATCCGGGAGACTTGGACCCTACGTCAAGAAAGAAAAGAGGAGGCCACGAGGTAGGGGGCGCGCCTGCCTACCCCAGGCGCGCCCTCCACCCTCGTGGGCCCCCTGTTGCTCCTCCGACGTACTCCTTCCTCCTATATATACCTACGTACCCCCAAACTACCAGATACGGAGCCAAAACCCTAATTCCACCGCCGTAACTTTCTGTATCCACGAGATCCCATCTTGGGGCCTTTTCGGAGCTCCGCCGGAGGGGGCATCGATCACGGAGGGCTTCTACATCAACACCATAGCCTCTCCGATGAAGTGTGAGTAGTTTACTTTAGACCTTCGAGTCCATAGGTATTAGCTAGATGGCTTCTTCTCTCTTTTTGGATCTCATTACAAAGTTCTCCCCCTCTCTTGTGGAGATCTATTCGATGTAATCTTATTTTGCGGTGTGTTTGTTGAGACCGATGAATTGTGGGTTTATGATCAATTCTATCTATGAACAATGTTTGAATTTTCTTTGAATTCTTTTATGTATGATTGGTTATCTTTGCAAGTCTCTTCGAATTATCAGTTTGGTTTGGCCTACTAGATTGATCTTTCTTGCAATGGGAGAAGTGCTTAGCTTTGGGTTCAATCTTGCGGTGTCCTTTCCCAGTGACAGTAGGGGTAGCAAGGCACGTATTGTATTGTTGCCATCGAGGATAACAAGATGGGGTTTTCTTCATATTGCATGAGTTTATCCCTCTACATCATGTCATCTTGCTTAAGGCGTTACTCTGTTTTTAACTTAATACTCTAGATGCATGCTGGATAGCGGTCGATGAGTGGAGTAATAGTAGTAGATGCAGGCAGGATTCGGTCTACTTGTCTCGGACGTGATGCCTATATACATGATCATACCTAGATATTCTCATAACTATGCTCAATTCTGTCCATTGCTCAACAGTAATTTGTTCACCCACCGTAGAATACTTATGCTCTCGAGAGAAGCCACCAGTGAAACCTATGGCCCCTGGGTCTATCTTCATCATATTAATCTCCTACTACTTAGTTATTTCCTTTGCTATTTACTTTGCCTTTATTTTACTTTGCATCTTTATCATAAAAATACCAAAAATATCATCTTATCATATCTATCAGATCTCACTCTCGTAAGTGGCCTTATAGGGATTAACAGACCCTATTTGCCTTGGTTGTGAGGATTTATTTGTTTTGTGCAGGTACGAGGGACTCGCGCGTAGCCTCCTACTGGATTGATACCTTGGTTCTCAAAAACTGAGGGAAATACTTACGCTACTGTGGCACCCCGGCTCAGAGCGACCGGTTTACCATGTATTGCCAGCCCAGAGACCATGTCTTCTGGCAACACACAACATCTTGGTACAGAATAACAACCGCTTTATTGATACTAGCGGAACAGAGTTACATTACAACAGTTGTCGAGGCCAAGCGGCACACTCGGTGCGGCTGAACAATATGTACATTATTTAGTGAACATAAAGGGGCCTCGATCCGAACAACTACGTGGCAGCGGAATAACGTCGTGGCGGAAGCTCCATATCACAGGGACACCGATGTGGACACGATCTAGACTCGGACAGCGCTCCTCTCCAACGATACTTTCTTGAAATCTGGCATGACACGCCAGGTCAGTACATTGAATGTACTTGCAAGCTCACAACAGGCATAATCATAATGACAAACAATATCATGATATTTAACCAATTATTAAAAATGCAACACTATATGTCAACATGCTGTGATCATGCTCGAGCGTCCCTCGGGACAGCTTACTGACCGTGATCATCTCTGGATCACAAACACACCACCAAAGTGGCCTTTCTCAAGAACAACTCGTGATCCTTACGGCGATCACAACCACGACCATCATTTGGTCCCAAATGCCTCGATGACCTTTCTGCCATCCATCAACAATGCAAAGTTCATAGCTTAGTGTGCAATTTTTATTAAACGTTGACTCATGGTGGGACCTACTACGAGGTGTCCGTGACCGTGGACTCCGCTATCGATAGATTATACACTCTGCAGAGGTAGCACACTGTACCCACACCACGGAACCCATGGCCTCACACTCCCATTCGGGTGGACCAACGGCATTCCTACAAAACCCCTCCATTGCCACAACACTCTCCCAGCCACTCCGACCCAAATCCCCAACGGGCTGGTGCTGGGTAGCCCCGTGTCTACCAAAGACACCCCGACCACCGTCGTGGTCAAAACACTCCCACTCGGGGACACTCCCACTCGGGGACTCGGTACCATAATCTCATCAACGAGCACACAAGATTATGTCTGCTTACCAGGCCATGGCAAGCAGGACATAACCTTCCCTAGGTGGAGGCACCGACCAGAGGCCGTGTCAATGGACCGAATCAAGGCCTTCCCACAAAGGCAAATGTGGTTGCACTGGAAAGAAACTCGATTCAGCGGCACCATGAACCAGTCAACGGTATATTCAAGTTGAGTTATATTCAGGTTTAACTTTAAACTAAAAATGACTGGTGTCATAGCATGCCATGAAATGCAAAACAACACATGCATCATATAATGATAAAAATGACCGATGTCATCCTTATACACACCAAGCATAACGTCAACAACTCAAATTACTCTACTTGCTCAAATGACTCACAACTTAACCAAAATATTTTGCAACAAGTTTTATTAATTTCTTACGCAAGAAAGTAACTCCGATAAATTTCTCATATGCTTGTCAAAAAGGTTTCACTATCAACAACTCTTAATTTCCTTATCACTAAGTTGGGTTCAAACATTCTGTAAAACAAGTAATATGATTAAACAAGTATTTAACAGATTATTTTCTAATAAATTTTCATCAATCTATAAAGGCAAAACATAGCTTTAAATAATTGCTAACATGCATGACAAAATTATTTCTAACATCACCTCAAATAAATCTTAACTTGCTTCATCCACTAAACTAGTTTCAACCATTCTGTAAATCAAGCATAACAACTAGCCAATATTTAACAGAATATAAATAACTCAATAATTATTTAAATGCATGGATTAATCATTTCATTCAAGTAAGAAAAATCACAAATATTGAAATGGCATCCTGAAAATGTTGTTGTGGCTTGCCTTAGTGCGAATGAGGTTCACAAGCCTCCTGGTGATCCTCAAGACAAGCCTCACCTTCTGCAAATAATTTTAAACACAAAAAGAAAATATCAAGAACACTTCTGAAAATCACCAGAAATTCTAGACAGCTCAAAAAAATCTCATCTTTGGCGAGCAGCTAGATTTCTTATCAAAGTACACAATGCAAAAAGAATCAATTCATTTGGACTTATGGTTGAAGAGTTATAACTGTTTGAAGTGTTCTGTAAATTCAAATGAATTTGAACAAAAGAAATAGACTGGGGGGGGGGTGACGTCGAAGGCGTAAAGCCCAGGGGCGCCACCACTCGTACCGCTTCACGCGCGTACAAAGTGGCTGACTAGCGGGCCTCACTAGTCAGGTGGGGGGAGGGGAGAAGGAAACAGAGAAGGCCACGACTTTGCCGGAGCTCTCGTCGGCGACGAGGGCTCCTTGGCCCAAACGAGAGGGAGGGATGGCAAGAGGGGGTTGAGGTGCACCTACCCGTACCCGTAGCTTAGCTAGGGGCGGTCGGACGGTGTCGGAATCGACCTTGCAAGCGGAGGCGGAACGTGGAGGTCATCGGAGTTGAGGAAGACGGCGAGTAGAGGCCACTCCAGGGGCGCCAAGCGGGCGACACAGCCTCACCGAAGAGAGGCGGAGGCCCTGGAGGGGTCGCCCAGGCCTGGGAGGGGCTGGAGCTACTGCGGCGACCAGAGGGGATCGCCAGCGAGCTCGAGCTCGGTGATGGCGGCCCGAGGCCTGCCTGGCCGGGCTCCGGCTACCTACTCGATCGTGGGGTGTGTGTGAGTGCTGGATGGTGCTCGAGGAGGCTGGGGGGGGGGCTCTATTTATAGGCGAGCGGCGAGGGTGCTTCGGACTCCGCCGGTGGACACCTGTCCACGATGCCCGGCGTCGAGCGGCGTCAGTGAGAGGGGGAGAAGGCGACGGAGGTCACGCGGCCACTGTGGGCGGGCGGAGACAAGCACAAGATCAAGAGGATGGCGACGAGCACAGTGCGCTCCGCACTGTTGGGCTGGCCGGACCTTGCCCGTGCTCGCTGCGGCGAGCTCCGGTGTCGGCGAGCGCCAGGGAGGAGTTAAGAACGTTGATACGATGATGGTGGCGAGGTTTGGCATGGTTTGGCAGGCGGGGAAGCGAGCACGTGAGCAACAGAGGCTCGGGCGCATCACAGAGCGCGTCGGCTGCATGCCAGCACGCCTGGACGAATGCGGTCACCGCGTGAACTATGACATCAGGTTGATCTAAGCATAAACTCATTGTCTGGCATGTTGTTCATGGTAGTTTTGAGTGTTACCACGATTTGGTTTGGATCTAGGTGCAATAGAGAAGTTTTCACACACCAAGTAAGTTTCTGGTCAGTAAGTTTGTGATGTTACTGTGGTCAAATGGCTTGGAGTTTGAAGCTGTGCTTTGGAGGCTAGTGATAAGTTACTAAGGTAAAGATGCACAAGAAAGTTCAGGTCAAATGGAGCAAGTAAAATGGTAGTTGCTGTAGAAACCACCATTTCTGTCCAGAGCAAAAAAGATTTTCTGTAGCAAAAATATTCCAAAATGTGATGAAATATTTTTGCTCAGGAAGGTGCACTAGGGTTCACAGAATATTTATGAATTATCTCAGATTTTTCCGAGCCATAAAAATTGGAGTTGCTTTGAAGCAAACAGATCTGGCTTAGGGTTTTTGAAAGAAAATGAATATTTTTCATTTAAGAAAAATGTTCCAAAGATTAATTTTGGGTGGGTCAGAAGTGAAATGATGTCTTAGGAGGGAAGTGAAGCACTTGGGTGAAAGCCAAGGATGCCCAAGTGTTTAAGTCCATATGAAAAGATTCAAAAGCTCCAAGTTAAAAAAATGAAATGAAAAATCAAGCAATAAGAAAGGGCAAAATCCAGGCTGTCACAAACCTCCCCCCACTTAGAATGAATCTCGTCCTCGAGATTCGGTTGCTTGGGAAAACCACTCTGGATACTGATCCCTAAGGAATTCTTCCTGCTCCCAAGTTACTTCTGACTCTGTGTGATGCTCCCACTGAACCTTGTAAAATTTTCTGACTTTACTGCGAGTGATCCTTTCCATCAGATCCAAAATTTTGAATGGTCTTTCTTCGTAAGTTAAACTTTTGCCAATTCTATCTCAGCCATTGCAGTCCTTTTCTCAGGCGGGGATACGCATCGTCTCAATTGCGAAACATGGAACACGTTGTGTATGTCTACCAATTCCGGGGGTAGTTCCAGTTGATATGCAACCTTACCCACTCGAGACATAATCGGGAATGGACCAATGAATCTGGGTGCCAGCTTTCCACGAGTCTGAAATCTCTTGACTCCTTTCACAGGAGTGACTCAGAGGTATATGTGTTCTCCGGGTTCAAAACTGACATGCCGATGTTTGGCATCGTAATATCTCTTATGTCGAGATTTGGCCAATTGCAGCCTGTCTCATATTTCCCTAACTTGTTTCTCAGCTTCCAGCATGAGATCCATTCCGAAGATACGACTATCTCCAGTCTGAGACCAATTTAGAGGAGTGCGGCACTTATGGCCATACAAAGCTTCGTATGGTGACATCTTTAGACTGGTCTGGAAACCGTTGTTATAAGAGAACTCGGCATACGGCAAGCAGTCTTCCCATTTAGCACCTTTGGCTAGCACACAGGCTCGGAACATATATTCGAGTATTTGATTTACCCGCTCTGTCCGTCCATCTGTCCGACGGTGATAGCAGTACTATATTTCAGTGCTGTCCCCAAGGCTTGATGGAGACGGGACCAAAAAGCGGAGGTAAACAAAGAACCTCGTTCGGAACTAATAGTTCGGGGTACTCCGTGCAGACTGACTATTCTGGACACATACAAGTGTGCAAGTTCATCTGCTTTGTATCTGGTACTGATTGGAATGAAATGAGCAACCTTGGTCAGGGTATCTATTACAACCCAGATTGCATCCTTGCCTCGGGGGGTCCTCGGCAATCCTGTGATGAAATCCATGCAAACGTCATCCCATTTCCACTGTGAGACTGGCAGCGGTTGGAGAAGTCCGGCTGGCTTCTGATGATCTACTTTCACCTTGTTGCATATGTCGCAACATGCTACAAAATAGGCAGTATCTTTCTTCATTCCATCCCACCAGAATATTTGTCTAAGGTCCTCATACATTTTCGTACCACTCGGGTGAATGGAATATGCGGATTTGTGGACTTCTGACAAGATTTTCTTCTTCAAGTCCAGTTGATTTGGCACACAAATTTGTCACGGAATCGGAGGGTACCGAATTCGTCCTTGGAGAAGTCAGAGGCCTGCTTTGCCATCTGGCCCTTGGCACGTTTTTGTAGGTTGGTGTCAGCTGGCTGGGCCTTGCGGATCTCCATCTCAAGTGTGGGGGTAACTTCCAAAATATTAGCGAGGTCAGCCTCTATGATGACCAAGTTGAGCTGAGCGATCTCCTCTTGGAGTTTGGTGGGCAATGATTTTAACATGACATTTAAGCTGACGGGCTTTCGACTAAGCGCATCAGCAACAACGTTGGCCTTGCCTGGATGGTAATTTATTCCAAGGTCGTAATCCTTGACCATCTCTAACCATCTTCGCTGACGGAGATTTAAATCTGGCTGAGTGAAAATGTACTTGAGGCTTTTTTGGTCGGTAAAAATTTGGCACCTTTTTCCAATGAGGTAGTGTCTCCAAATTTTTAATGCATGAACCACTTGCAGCCAATTCCAAATCATGAGTAGGATAATTTCCCTCATGAGGTCGTAGCTATCGCGATGCATATGCTACTACCTTGCTGTCTTGCATCAACACGCAACCAATACCTTGTCTGGAGGCATCGCAGTACACATCAAAGCTGCAATAAATGTCTGGAAGAGTCAATATAGGTGTGGTTGTCAGTCATATCTTCAGCTCATTAAAACTCTTCTCACAGTCCTCTGTCCACTTAAACTTTGTATCCTTTTTGAGCAGCTCCGTCATGGTTTAGCAATTTTGGAAAACCCTTCAATAAAATGACGATAGTATCCAGCTAATCCGAGGAAACTCCGGATCTGTGTCACGGTCGTGGGTGGTACCCAATCGAGCACATCCTTTACTTTGCTCGGGTCCATGGCTATGCCTTCGGCGGATAGTACAAGTCCGAGAAACCCAACTTTCTTGAGTCAAAATTCGCACTTACTGAACTTGGCGTATAGCTGATGGTCGCGGAGCCGTTGTAGTACTGCTCGGAGGTGATCCTTGTGTTCTTCTTCACCCTGGGAGTAAATGAGGATGTCATTGATGAAGACTACCACAAATTTGTCGAGGAAGTCCATAAATACTTTGTTCATCATATGCATGAAGAAAGCAGGGGCATTGGTGAGGCCAAAGGACATCACGGTATATTCGTAAAGACCGTACCGAGTAGTGAATGCGGTTTTAGGAATATCTTCCTTTTTAATCTTGAGCTGATGATATCCGGTTCATAAATCGATTTTAGAGAATACCTTAGCCCCACTGAGCTGATCAAACAAATCATCAATCCTTGGCAGCGGGTATTTATTTTTGATGGTGACTTCATTCAGCTGGCGGTAATCTATGCACATACGAAGACTACCATCCTTTTTGATCACGAAAATTGCAGGTTATCCCCACGGTGAAGAGCTGGGACTAATATAACCTTTCTGGAGTAATTCTTCAAGCTGTTTCTTTAGCTCCACTAATTCTGACGAGGGCATGCAGTAATACTTCTTGTATAACGGTGCAGTTCCGGGCACAAGATTTATGGCAAACTCCAGTTCCCGATCTGGTGGCATGCCTGGCAGTTCTTCTGGAAACACATCAGGGTACTCACTGACCACATGAATAAATTCCAATTCAACCACAGCAATGCACACTAATTCTGGCTTGGGTATATTCTTGCGAGCATAGAATTTGGTGAGCTGCCCATCTAGACTGGTCAGATTGACTTCTCGGGTTGCGCAGTTTATGCAAACTTGATATTTGGTCAACCAATTCATACCCAATATGATATCCAACTTTTCAGACTCAATGATTACCAGGGATGTTGGAAAGTAGACCCCGTTGATATTGGTCTCTAGATCACGGCAGACCAGATTGCTCTTGATTATAGATCCCGGGGTTTGTACCAGCATATTTTTGCCCAAAATTGTGCAAGGAAAATTGTTTTGGGTGGCAAAACTCCGAGAAATAAAAGAATGGGAAGCCCTAGAGTCAAATAAAATTATGGCAGGTATGTCATTAACAGAAAACATACCAATGACGACTTCGGGCTTCTCTTGGGCTTCATCGGCGGAGATATGATGCACGTGCCCGGTGAAGTTTTGCTGGTTTGGCCGCGACTCCATAAAATTGACTTGCGGCCGGCTTAGGGCATTCGTCTTGTTGTTCTTGGGGCACTTCTTGGCATAATGTCCGCGCTGCCCGCAAATGAAACAAGAATTATTGCGCCAATGCTCCTCATGCATTGGATTGGTCACAATATTCTTGACTTGAGTGGTGGTCTTGTTAACATTCTGCTGCCTATTTGGCATGTATTCCACCTGAGTCTGCTTCCAGGTACGAGCCTTTTGCACAGGTTGCCCATCCTTCTTTGGCTCAAACTTGCACTTGTTGTCTTTAGCAGGCCTATTATCTGATATAAGCTTGTGCTCCCATTCAGCAATGATTGCCTTATCTACCAGAGTTTGGAAATCCGTGAAATCAAACATACTGAGAGCACACCAAAGTTGCGGATTTAGACTTCCAAGAAATCTATCAATCTTCCTTTCTTCGGTGGCCACGTCATACAGAGAGTAATGGGCCAAATGATTGACTTTTTGCAGATATTCAGTCACAGACTGATTTCCTTGGACGAGCACGAGAAATTCACACTGCTTGGCCTTCATAACTCCAGTAGGGATATGATATTTTCGGAACTTATCCTTAAATTTCTCCCAGGTGATTTCCTCATCAATCGGCCACATGGCCTTTGTATTTTCCCACCATATGGTAGCTGCGCCTTCAAGGTAATGAGTTACAAATGGAACTTTATCATTTCCTTTAGTACGGGCAATCTCAAGCTTTTTCTCCATTGTGCGCAACCAATCGTCTGCATCCAATGGGTCAACAATCTGACTGAAACTGGGTGGATTGGTCCTCTGAAAATCTGACAGCTTTGAGTGATCACCATTCTGATTTCCATTCTGTCCAGCCATAGCTTGAACACTTCTCAATATTTCAATCAGATCATTGTTCCTTTTTTTCTTCAAACATACGCTGAATTTGTTCGGTGGAGGGAGGATCAGGCGGTGGAGGTGGTGGCTGAACGTACGGCTCGGGAGAATGTCCTGCTGTCGTGCGGAACAACGAATAGGAGTTCCCTCATGAACGTTTCTACTACTGCCTCCCCGCGTCATCCTATTGTGAATTTTTCCCAAGACAAAACAATCGAGATGAGAAACACCCAAAAATAAAATTGGGGAAAAGCCAACGACAAATCCCGGAAGAAAGCAGAAGAGCGAAAAAAGGGAGAATAAAGTCTCAACATAATTATACATAGACTCATACATGAAAAGTAAACAACATGACTGGTTCACTACTCCCATACAGGCAACGAAACATCATGACTCGTATGACTACATCCATACATCATCCATACAACTGCAAATACTCAAAGATACTACTGCTCTGCTGGTGCTGCGGCGTCCTCCCCTGAAGTGTTCTCGGATCCCGAACTGACGTGGTTAATGGAAACCTCTGGGTTAAAGGTAACATGACGGCGCTGCCTCAAGGGCTCTCCCTCAGGGGCAGGGGTAGGATGAAGCATCGGGGCTACAGGGGTAGCTAGAAGTGAGACCCACTCGGCAGGAGTACTGAGAGGGTTCGCGGCCGAGATGCCCGTGCTACTCGGGGGAGTAACCGGCGAAATAGGGGAGCTAGAACTGACTGGGACATAAGGGGTAAATCCCAGTGAAGACGGAGTAGTGGCGGATCTAGAAGTGACCAAAGTAGTGGTTAGAGCAGTATGAGTACGAGTCAGCTCTCGAGCCAGCTCATGGATCATGAGATAGCTAGCAGTGACATAACGAGTAAGGTGGCTAGCAACGCTATCAGACTCCGGATCAATGAGAGGGAAACGGACATGACCGTTGTCGTGCAGAGATGGGTAGTAGTAGAAACCTAGGTGGTTCTGCATTCGGACCTCGTTGTAGCGAAGCTCGACAAGGACCTCGAATGCAGCAAACTGGATAGCCTAAGAAGCGGTGGAGGCATAACCGCTCCAAGAAGTGCGAGTGTAAGAGCTGGAATCGGAACTAGTGCGCAGAGTGACCACTGCGTGATACTCATATACTGAATCAGCTAGATGCTCCCGGTACACACGATATACGGGGTCGTCTCTGAGCGGGTACAGCCGACGCCACACGTTGCGAAGGAGGTGCGACGACATGTATGGCATCAGCTGCAACTAGCACGGATACGACACCGGAGCCATCTACACCCACAACCATTAGCATATTAGCATAAAAATATATAAACCGAATGCATGCAACGCAACAATCAACACAAATCACTACCGGCACTCAACTAAAACTCGTATCTAGCGTCCAGTTAACGCGTCATAGTCTAGCATGGCCTACAGTCAGCGCGGCTCTGATACCAAGCGTTGTGGAACCCCGGCTCAGAGCGACCGGTTTACCATGCATTGCCAGCCTAGAGACCATGTCTTCTGGCAACACACAACATCTTGGTACAGAATAACAACCGCTTTATTGATGCTAGCGGAACAAAGTTACATTACAATAGCTGTCGAGGCCAAGCGGCACACTCGATGCGACTGAACAATATATACATTATTTAGTGAACATAAAGGGGCCTCGATCCGAACAACTACGTGGCAGCGGAATAACGTTGTGCCGGAAGCTCCATATCATAGGGACACCGATGTGGACACGATCTAGACTCGGACAACGCTCCTCTCCAACGATACTTTCCTGAAATCTGGCATGACACGCCTGGTCAGTACATTGAATGTACTTGCAAGCTCACAACATGCATAATCATAATGACAAACAATATCTTGATATTTAACCAATTATTAAAAATGCAACACTATATGTCAACATGCTGTGATCATGCTCGAACGTCCCTCGGGATAGCTTACCAACCGTAGTCATCTCTGGATCACAAACACACCACCAAAGGGGTCTTTCTCAAGAACAACTCGTGATCCTTACGGCGATCACAACCACGACCATCATTTGGTCCCAAATGTCTCGATGGCCTTTCTGCCATCCATCAACAATGCAAAGTTCATAGCTTAGTGTGCAATTTTTATTAAACATTGACTCATGATGGGACCTACTACGAGGTGTCCGTGAACGTGGACTCGGCTATCGATAGATTATACACTCTGCAGAGGTAGCACACTGTACCCACACCACGGAACCCATGGCCTCGCATTCCCATTCGGGTGGACCAATGGCATTCCTACAAAACCCCTACATTGCCACAACACTCTCCCAGCCACTCCGACCCAAATCCCCAACGGGCTGGTGCTGGGTGGCCCCGTGTCTACCAAAGACACCCTTATACACACCAAGCATCATATAATGATAAAAATGACCGATGTCATCCTTATACACACCAAGCATAACGTCAACAACTCAAATTACTCTACTTTCTCAAATGACTCACAACTTAACCAAAATATTTTGCAACAAGTTTTATTAATTTCTTACGCAAGAAAGTAACTCTGATAAATTTCTCATATGCTTGTCAAAAAGGTTTCACTATCAACAACTCTTAATTTCCTTATCACTAAGTTGGGTTCAAACATTCTGTAAAACAAGTAATATGATTAAACAAGTATTTAACAGATTGTTTTCTAATAAATTTTCATCAATCTATAAAGGCAAAACATAGCTTTAAATAATTGCTAACATGCATAAAAAATTATTTCTAACATCACCTCAAATAAATCTTAACTTGCTTCATCCACTAAACTAGTTTCAACCATTCTGTAAATCAAGCATAACAACTAGCCAATATTTAACAGAATATAAATAACTCAATAATTATTTAAATGCATGGATTAATCATTTCATTCAAGTAAGAAAATCATAAATATTGAAATGGCATCATGAAAATGTTGTTGTGGCTTGCCTTAGTGCGAATGAGGTTCACAAGCCTCCTGGTGATCCTCAAGACAAGCCTCACCTTTTGAGAATAATTTTAAACACAAAAAGAAAATATCAAGAACACATCTGAAAATCACCAGAAATGCTAGACAGCTCAGAAAAATCTCATCTTTGGTGAGCTGCTAGATTTCTTATCAAAGTACACAATGCAAAAATAATCAATTCATTTGGACTTATGGTTGAAGAGTTATAACCGTTTGAAGTGTTCTATAAATTCAAATGAATTTGAATAAAAGAAATAGACTGGGGGGGTGACGTTGAAGGCGTAAAGCCCAGGAGCGCCACCACTCGTACCACTTCACGCGCATACAGACTGGCTGACTAGCGAGCCCCGCTAGTCAGGTGGGGGGGAGGGGAGAAGGAAACAGAGAAGGCCGCGGCTTTGCCAGAGCTCTCGCCGGCGACGATGGCTCCTTGGCCCAAACGAGAGGGAGGGATGGCAAGAGGGGGTTGAGGCGCACTTGCCCATACCCGTAGCGTAGCTAGGGGCGGTTGGACGGCGTCAGAATCGACCTCGCAAGCGGAGGCAGAACGTGGAGGTCGTCGAAGTTGAGGAAGACGGCGAGCAGAGGCCACTCCAGGGGCGCCAAGCGGGCGAGACGGCCTCACTGAAGAGAGGCAGAGGCCCTGGAGGGGTCGCCCAGGCCTAGGAGGGGCTGGAGCTACTACAACGACCAGAGGGGATCGCCAGCGAGCTCGAGCTCGGGGACGGCGGCCCGAGGCCTGCCCGGCCGGGCTACGGCTTCCTACTCGATCGTGGGGTGTGTGTGAGTGCTGGATGGTGCTTGAGGAGGCTGGGGGCTCTATTTATAGGCGAGCGACGAGGGTGCTTCGGGCTCCGCCGGTGGACACCTGTCCACGGCGCCCGGCGACGAGTGGCGTCAGTGAGAGGGGGAGAAGGCGATGGAGGTCACGCGGCCACTATGGGCGGGCAGAGACGAGCACATGATCAAGAGGATGGCGACGAGCATAGTGCGCTCCGCACAGTTGGGCTGGCCGGACCTTGCCCGTGCTCGCTGCGGCGAGCTCCGGCATCGGCGAGCGCCAGGGAGGAGTTAAGAACATTGAGATGATGATGGTGGCGATGTTTGGCATGGTTGGGCAGGCAGGGAAGCGAGCACGTGAGCAACAGAGGCTCGGGCGCGTCGCAGAGTGCGTCGGCTGCATGCCAGCACGCCTGGACGAACGCGGTCATCGCGTGAACTATGCCATCCGGTCGATCTAAGCATAAACCACCATTTCTGTCCAGAGCAGAAAAGATTTTCTGTAGAAAAAATATTCCAAAAAGTGATGAAATATTTTTTCTCAGGAAGGTGCACTAGGGTTCACATAATATTTGTGAATTATCTCATATTTTTCTGAGCCATAAAAATTGGGTTGCTTTGAAGCAAACAGATCTGGCTTAGGGTTTTTGAAACAAAATATTCCAAAGATTAATTTTGGGTGGGTCAGAAGTGAAATGATGAGTTAGGAGGGAAGTGAAGCACTTGGGTGAAAGCCAAGGATGCCCAAGTGTTTAAGTCCATATGAAAAGATTCAAAAACTCCAAGTTTCAAAAAATTTCAAATGAAAAATCAAGCAAATAAGAAAGGGCAAAATCCAGGCTGTCACAAACCCCCCTCCCCCACTTAGAATGAATCTCGTCCTCGAGATTCGGTTGCTTGGGAAAACCACTCTGGATACTGATCCCTAAGGAATTCTTCCTGGTCCCAAGTTGCTTCTGACTCTGTGTGATGCTCCCACTGAACCTTGTAAAATTTTCTGACTTTACTGCAAGTGATCCTTTCCATCTGGTCCAAAATTTTGAACGGTCTTTCTTTGTAAGTTAAACTTTTGCCAATTCTATCTCAGCCATTGCAGTCCTTTTCTCAGGCAGGGATATGCATCGTCTCAATTGCGAAACATGGAACATGTTGTGTATGTCTGCCAATTCCGGGGGTAGTTCCAGTTGATATGCAACCGTACCCACTCGAGACATAATCGGGAATGGACCAATGAATCTGGGTGCCAGCTTTCCATGAGTCTGAAATCTCTTGACTCCTTTCATAGGAGTGACTCAGAGGTATACATGTTCTCCGGGTTCAAAACTGACCTGCCGATGTTTGGCATCATAATAATTCTTCTGTCGAGGTTTGGCCAATTGCAGCCTGTCTCCGATTTCCCTAACTCGTTTCTCAGCTTCCAGCATGAGATCCATTCCGAAGATACGGCTATCTCTAGTCTGAGACCAATGAGTGCGGCACTTACGGCCATACAGAGCTTCGTATGGTGACATCTTTAGACTGGTCTGGAAACTGTTGTTATAAGAGAACTCGGCATACGGCAAGCAGTCTTCCCATTTAGCGCCTTTGGCTAGCACACAGGCTCGCAACATATCTTCGAGTATTTGATTTACCCGCTCTGTCTGTCCATCTGTCTGAGGGTGATAGGCAGTACTATATTTTAGTGCTGTCCCCAAGGCTTGATGGAAACGGGACCAAAAAGAAGAGGTAAACAAAGAACCTTGGTCGGAAGTGATAGTTTGGGGTACTCCGTTCAGACTGACTATTCTGGACACATACAGGTGTGCAAGTTCATCTGCTCTGTATCTGGTACTGATTGGAATGAAATGAGCAACCTTGGTCAGGGTGTCTATTATAACCTAGATTGCATCCTTGCCTCGCTGGGTCCTCGGCAATCCTATGATGAAATCCATGGAAACGTCATCCCATTTCCACTGTGAGACTGGCAGCGGTTGGAGAAGTCCGGCTGGCTTCTGATGATCTACTTTCACCTTGTTGCATATGTCGCAACAGGCTACAAAATAGGCAGTGTCTTTCTTCATTCCATCCCACCAGAATATTTGTCTAAGGTCCTCATACATTTTCGTACCACTCGGGTGAATGGAATATGCGGATTTGTGGACTTCTGACAAGATTTTCTTCTTCAAGTCCGGTTGATTTGGCACACAAATTTGTCCACGGAATCGGAGGGTACCGAATTCATCCTTGGAGAAGTCAGAGGCCTGCTTTGCCATCTGGCCCTTGGCACGTTTTTGTAGGTTGGTGTCAGCTGGCTGGGCCTTGCGGATCTCCATCTCAAGTGTGGGGGTAACTTCCAAAATATTAGCGAGGTCAGCCTCTATGATGACCAAGTTGAGCTGAGCGATCTCCTCTTGGAGTTTGGTGGGCAATGATTTTAACATGACATTTAAGCTGACGGGCTTTCGACTGAGCGCATCAGCAACGATGTTGGCCTTGCCTAGATGGTAATTTATTCCAAGGTCGTAATCCTTGACCATCTCTAACCATCTTCACTGACGGAGATTTAAATCTGGCTGAGTGAAGATGTCCTTGAGGCTTTTTTGGTCGGTAAAAATTTGGCACCTTTTTCCAATGAGGTAGTGTCTCCAAAATTTTAATGCATGAACCATTGCAGCCAATTCCAACTCATGAGTAGGATAATTTCCCTCATGAGGTCGTAGCTGTCGCGATGCATATGCTACTACCTTGCTATCTTGCATCAACACGCAACCAATACCTTGTCTGGAGGCATCGCAGTACACATCAAAGCTGCGATAAATGTCTGGAAGAGTTAATATAGGTGCGGTTGTCAATCATATCTTCAGCTCATTAAAACTCTTCTCACAGTCCTCTGTCCACTTAAACTTTGTATCCTTTTTGAGCGGTTCTGTCATGGGTTTAGCAATTTTGGAAAACCCTTCAATAAAATGACGATAATATCCAGCTAATCCGAGGAAACTTCGGATCTGTGTCACGGTCGTGGGTGGTACCCAATCGAGCACATCCTTTACTTTGCTCGAGTCCATGGCTATGCCTTCGGCGGATAGTACAAGTCCAAGAAACCCAACTTTCTTGAGTCAAAATTCGCACTTACTGAACTTGGCGTATAGCTGATGGTCGCGGAGCCGTTGTAGTACTGCTCGGAGGTGATCCTTGTGTTCTTCTTCACCCCTGGAGTAAATGAGGATGTCATTGATGAAGACTAGCATGAATTTGTCGAGGAAGTCCATAAATACTTTGTTCATCATATGCATGAAGAAAGCAGGGGCATTGGTGAGGCCAAAGGACATCACGGTATATTTGTAAAGACTGTACCGAGTAGTGAATGCGGTTTTAGGAATATCTTCCTTTTTAATCTTGAGCTGATGATATCTGGTCCGTAAATTGATTTTATAGAATACCTTAGCCCCACTGAGCTGATCAAACAGATCATCAATCCTTGGTAGTGGGTATTTATTTTTGATGTGACTTCATTCAGCTGGTGGTAATCTATGCACATACGGAGACTACCATCCTTTTTGCTCACGAAAATTGCAAGTGATCCCCACGGTGAAGAGCTGGGACGAATATAACCTTTCTGGAGTAATTCGTCAAGTTGTTTCTTTAGCTCCACTAATTCCGGCGAGGGCATCCGGTAATACTTCTTGTATAACGGTGCAGTTCCGGGCACAAGATTTATGCATGCCTGGCAGTTCTTCTGGAAACACATTAGGGTACTCACTGACCACAGGAATAAATTCCAATTCAACCACAGCAGTGCACACTAATTCTAGCTTGGGTATATTCTTGCAAGCATAGAATTTGGTGAGCTGCCCATCCAGATTAGTCAGATTGACTTCTCGGGTTGCGCAGTTTATGCAAACTTGATATTTGGTCAACCAATTCATACCCAATATGATACCCAACTTTTAAGACTCAATGATTATCAGGGATGTTGGAAAGTAGACCCCATTGATATTGATGTCCAGATCACGGCAGACCAAATTGCTCTTGATTATAGATCCCGGGGTTTGTACCAGCATATTTTTGCCCAAAATTGTGCAAGGAAAATTGTTTTGGGTGGCAAAACTCCAAGAAATAAAAGAATGGGAAGCCCCAGAGTCAAATAAAATTATGGCAGGTACGGCATTAACAGAAAACATACCAATGGCGACTTCAGGCTTCTCTTGGTCTTCATCAGCGGAGATATGATGCACGTGCCCGGTGAAGTTTTGCTGGTTTGGCCGCGACTCCATAAAATTGACTTGCGGCCGGCTTAGGGCATTCGTCTTGTTGTTCTTGGGGCACTGCTTGGAATAATGTCCGTGCTGCCCGCAAATGAAACAAGAATTATTGCGCTGACGCTCCTCATGCATTGGATTGGTCACAATATTCTTGACTTGAGTGGTGGTCTTGTTAACATTCTGCTGCCAATTTGGCCTGTATTCCACCCGAGTCTGCTGCCAGGTACGAGCCTTTTGCATAGGTTGCCCATCCTTCTTTGGCTCTTGTTGTCGTTAGTAGGCCTATTATCTGATATAAGCTTGTGCTCCTGTTCAGCAATGAACGCCTTATCTACCAGAGTTTGGAAATCCGTGAAATCAAACATACCGAGAGCACACCGAAGTTGCGGATTTAAACCTCCAAGAAATCTATCAATCTTCCTTTCTTCAGT
Source organism: Triticum aestivum (assembly GCF_018294505.1). NCBI lineage: Eukaryota > Viridiplantae > Streptophyta > Magnoliopsida > Poales > Poaceae > Triticum > Triticum aestivum. The sequence continues at coordinate 581,264,127 of NC_057800.1, forward strand.
GGCCACGTCATACAGAGAGTAACGGGCCAAATGATTGAATTTTTTCAGATATTCAGCCATAGACTGATTTCCTTGGATGAGCGCGAGATATTCACGCTGCTTGGCCTTCATAATTCCAGTAGGGATATGGTATTTTCAGAACTTATCCTTAAATTTCTCCCAGGTGATTTCCTCATCAATCGGCCACATGGCCTTTGTATTTTCCCACCATATGGCAGCTGCGCCTTCAAGGTAATGAGTTACAAATGGAACTTTATCATTTCCTTCAGTACGGGCAATCTCAAGCTTTTTCTCCATTGTGCACAACCAATCATCTGCATCCAATGGGTCAACAATCTGACTGAAACTGGGTGGATTGGTCTTCTGAAAATCTGACAGCTTTGAGTGATAACCATTCTGATTTCCATTCTATCCAACCATAGTGTTGGGGATATAGCTACTAGGTATGACCCGCCCAGGAGGGGCCGGGTCAACCCCAATGGAGGGTTACGGAAAGAAGCCCAATAATGTTCAAGGTGATAGTGTATTAATAATTGTAAAAGGCATAAGCCCAAAGGCGGCTTAAGGTCCAACATTGTAAACCGACTTATGTAAAGAAAGGCTTGTAGAGAAAGGCTTGTAAAAGAAGTCACTTAGCCGGACACATTTTATGAGCCGACCGGGACTCTGTAGGCCGCCAAGCGTCAACCCGTGTGTATAAGGGGACAACCCGGCGGCAGCTTAGGGCAAGAAACAACTAGATCGATAACCAAGCCGACGAGTTGAGCCCCTTGGAGATCGAAACCTCAGCAATACCAATCCCAGCTAGACGTAGGATTTTACCTTCATCGTAAGGGGACGAACTAGTATAAAAACTCTCTCGTGTTCTTTGTCCCGAGTAACCCCTTTAAGCTTCCTAGTGCGATGGCCCTACGACTAAGTCCTTGCTCTAGGACATCTGTCGTGTCAAATCCACGACAGTTGGCGCACACTATGGAGCCAGCGCATGGTGGATTTGAGTTCTTGAAGGGCAACTTCGAAGGGCTCAAGGGATATGCTGTGGGCCGGATGACCAAAAGTCGTCGCGGCAAGCTCTACATCGACGACGAAGGCTGGGGCCCTGAGGCCGGCTCAATTGAGTACGGGTACCGGGTCCCCTTCGGTGGAATTCACGTCTTCATCGGCCGGATCGGCGAGTCAGGCCCTGAGCCGGACGTCCACACCGACCTCATCAAAACGGCTCAACGCACGAGGACCACACGTGTTCAATCTGTCGTGAAGCATGCCTTCGTAGGCTGCATCCACGATGGTGAATACTCTGAAGGATCGGTAGAGGGCAGTGAAATGGTTGTCTGTTCTGACACCGCATCGTCAATGGGTGAGACGGACTCTTTGTACCAGTTACAAGACGGCATGCTCGGGGGCTGTTCCGATGGCAGCAGTATTCCGGACCCCTTTGAGCCGCCGAATTGGGCTGGAGTCTTCATGGCAGGGACGCAGCCCGGGCAGAACTCTACCATAGCAACAACATTGGCTACTGGGTCGGCTGCAGCCGGGTCAGGAGACCCCGCGTGCCCTCGGCTCAGATTCTAATGGACCTCATGGATAAGCTGACGACTCTGTTAACCGCCGTGGTAGAGCCGGCGGATAAAGCCCAGCACGACACAGAGGTGGCACACGTGCGTGAGGAGATGGTGCAAGCTAAGGAAAATCTAGCCGTGGAGGAAACCTGGATGGCAGCAGAACGAGCAGCTCTGGATGCTCGTGCTCAGCAACTTCAAGCAGAAACTTTCCGGCTCTCGGTGGATGTTAACTCATCAAACAAGGTCATGAGGAGGAGGCATCAGAAAACTCAGTCGCGTCTACCTCTCACGCTGGATCCAAGGAACCTGTTCCATACACCCGGGGCTGGGGGGAGCAACCCGCCGAAGGCAAACCGGGTCACGACACCCGGTGCACCAGTTCAGCCATGCGCCATGGAGCCACCTCGTATAAATACAGCTCCTCCTCATTATGTGTCAACACCTCCGGGTCACTTCTCCAACCCTCTAGAAAACCTCATCGTAGTGTCGGCTCGTTTGGCGGCTCTCCCAATGGAAGGCGACTCGCCAGCAGCAATTGAAACCCGGAGGGTAAGAGAACTACTTCAGACAGCTCTGCCCTAGTAGGATGCATACTCCTACAGTCGAGACAGGATCCATTCAACTCCTCGCCCAAGCCGGAGCTCGAGTTACAGTAGGCACATGGAGTCTGCAGAGATGTCAAGTAATGCTCAACGCCACAACCGGCCATATAGGCATGAGCCGATGCGGGCTGGAGCCCTTAACTTAGCGGATCAAGAGAGGATTCGTCAAGAGGCGGAATGAGCGGCTCAAATGGTGGCAGAGCAGGCGGCTCATCAAACCTTTCCGGCTTATCCAGCAACCTCGGCTGAGGCAGGAGTGGCCACAAGAACCGAAGGCGTGCCTTGCTTGGTACCGGCCATACGCAATGAGCGGTTGCCAAAGGATTTCAAGGGGCCTCGTAAGGTGCCTAATTACACGGCTGACCTACAGCCGGGGGCTTGGATTGAGAGTTATGAGATGGCTATGGAACTATTGGAGGTTAGCGACGCTGCAATGGCCAAGTATTTTACCATGATGTTGGATGGAACAACTCGGACTTGGTTGAAGGGATTGCCACCCAATTCTATCAGCTCATGGGCAGAGTTGAAAGCGTGGTTCATCCAGAACTTTAAGGACACGTGTAAGCAGCCTATGTCGATTGTGGACCTGACCAATTGCAAGCAAGAGGATGGTGAATCCACAACCCATTGGGTGCGCCGGGTCAAAGAGATAATACATTCATCTAATAAGATGGATGCCGGCTCAGCAGTTTTAGTGTTGGAGAAAAATTGCCGTTTTGAACCTCTAAAGCAGAAGCTGGGGCAGCTCAAACGTGACTATAATGACATTGGAACATTGATGGCGGCTCTCATCAAGTATGCTGATTCTGATACCACCAAGGACCCGGTGTCTGACGATGAAAAGGCAACAAAGGGAAATAAGAACGGCAACGGCAAGGGTCACCAGCATAACCCAGCAAATCAGGGAGGTAACAAACGTAAGGCTGATGAGTTTGTTGCTAATACTAATGCGCAGGGTGGTAATCAACGACGCAAGAGCAGACAGCCCCCTCGATCGGGCAGGTCAGGCCCCACCCTTGAGCAGTTGTTGAATGAACCTTGTCCAAAGCACGACACCCAGGAGAAACCAGCCACCCACTTGTGGAAGGATTGCACGATCATGAAGGCATTTAAAAATTCAAATGCGTTTGATGGGGGTCACGGCCCGGGTGGCGGTTCAGGTGGAGGCGGCTTCCAGGGCCCGGGCACCGGTTCAGGCGGAGGAGGTTTTCACGGTTAGGGTTATCCTGGTCACCAAGGAGGATATAATCAGCAACCTGACCAGGGTAATCAGCAGCAGCAGTCCGGTTATCAGAGCAACCCGAAGCAGCTGAGTAGTGGGCAATATCATGTATTTACCACCATTTTATGTAAGAGGGACCAAAACTTCACAAGAGAGCCGTCAATGCCGTTGAGCCAGCGGTTCCACGTTATCTATGTTGGTCAGAGCAGCCTATTGTGTGGAGCAGAGAGGACCACCCGCCCCGGGTTGATAATCCGGGTCACTTGGCTTTGGTAGTGGCACCACAGGTCGGTGGATACAAGTTTACTAATGTACTCATGGACGGAGGCAGCAGCATCAACATCCTTTACTATGAGACGTTCTGCCGGATGGGATCGACTGATAAAAATCTTAAACAATCCAACACCGTTTTTCACGGTGTAGTACCTGGTAAGTCAGCATACCCAGTTCGTAAGATTGAACTAGAAGTAGCCTTTGGGGATGAGTATGACTCCAGAGCGGAGAAATTGACCTTTGAGGTGGTTAAGATCAAGAGCCCATATCATGCTTTGTTTGGGCGGCCGTCTTACGCCAAGTTCATGGCTCGGCCGTATTATGTGTATTTGCAGCTCAAAATGCCAGGTCATAAGGGTACCATTACGGTACATGGGAGCGGAAGATAGCCTTGGAGTGTGAAGAGGGTGAGCTGCCTATGCTGAATCTGTCTGTGCAACAGAAGAATTAAAGTTTTACAAAGATCATGTTGACCCGGCGGACATGACGTCATTAAAGAAACCCACAATAGAGCATGAGCCGGTGTTGAAATTCAAATCAGCTGATGACACTAAGATGGTTGATTTTGTGCCTGGTGACTCATCCAAACAGTTCATCATCAGCGCAAACTTGGATCCAAAATAGGAAAGCGCGCTCATCGAGTTCATCTGTGAGAACCGGGACATCTTTGCATGGAAACCTTCAAACATGTCGGGTGTCTCGAGGGAACTCGCTGAGCACACTCTTAATATTGATCCAAAATTCAAACCTGTCAGACAGTTTCTCCGATGGTTCAATGAAGAAAGGTGCAAGGCCATTGGAGAAGAGGTGGCCCGGCTCTTAGAAGCCGGGTTCATTGTGGAGGTCTTTCACCCAGAGTGGTTAGCTAACCCGGTGCTTGTACTAAAAAAGAATGGCACCTGGCGTATGTGTGTAGATTACACCGATCTGAACAAAGCTTGTCGGGCTGATCCTTTTGCTCTCCCCCGTATTGATCAGATCATTGATGCTACTGCGGGTTGCGCATGTTTGAGTTTTTTGGATGCTTATTCCGGTTATGATTAGATTAATATGGCGATCAAGGATCAGGAGAAGACAACTTTTATTACTCCCTTTGGAGATTTCTGCTATGTGTCTATGCCTTTCGGGCTTAAAAGTGCCCAGGCGACTTACCAGCAGTGTGTGCAGAATTGTCTTCACGATCAGATTGGGCGTAATGTTCATGCTTATGTGGATGATATCGTGGTGAAATCCAGGAAAGAGGAAACCTTGATCACAGATCTGAAAGAGACTTTTGATAATCTCTGGGTCTACAAGATGATGCTTAACCCGGCCAAGTGTGTTTTTGGAGTCCCAGCTGGCAAGCTTTTGGGTTTTTTGGTGTCCAACCAAGGTATTGAAGCTAACCCAGAGAAAATCAAGGCAATTACATCCCTATCCAAACCAACATGCATCAATGATGTTCAGCGGCTGGCGGGTCATGTTGCTACTTTAAGCCGGTTCATAAGCCGGTTAGGGGAAAAGGCAATGCCTCTGTATCAGATGATGAAGAAAACACATGTTTTTGTTTGGAGCGAGGCTGCGGACGCTGCTTTTGAGGATCTGAAGACATAGCTTGCTGAGTCGCCGGTTCTGGCTGCTCCAATTGAGAAGGAGCTGCTATTGTTATACGTGGCTGCCAACTCACGAGCTGTTAGTGTGGCTATTGTGGTGGAGCGCAAGGAGACTGGCAGAGAGCATCCGGTTCAACGGCCGGTTTATTACATCAATGAAGTACTAATTGAATCTAAGCAGCGATATCCACATTGGCAGAAGCTTGTATATGGGGTGTTCATGGCAAGCCGGAAGCTTAAACATTACTTTCAGGGACATCCAATCGCTGTGGTTAGCTCTGCTCCTTTGGGAGACATTATTCAAAATAGAGAAGCCACTAGGCGAGTCGCCAAGTGGGCAATTGAGCTTGGATCTCATGGGTTGAAATATGTTCCACGTACTGCAATCAAATCTCAAGCCCTGGTTGACTTCATCAATGACTGGACAGAGATGCAGATGCCAGAAGAGAGACCAGACAACACGTATTGGACTATTCATTTTGATGGGTCCAGACAGTTGGAAGGCTCGGGGGCTGGAGTTGTGTTAACTTCCCCACGAGGTGAAATTTTTTGTTATGTGTTACGGTTGATGTTTCCTTGCACTAACAACGCAGCAGAGTATGAAGCCTTGCTCCATGGTCTTTGAGTGGCGAAAGAGATGAGCTTGAGCCGAGTCAGATGTCTTGGCGACTCGGATCTAGTGGCTCAACAGGTATCTGGCAAGTGGGATTCCAAGGACCCTCTCATGGCGGCTTATCGCCGAGAGGTTGATGCCGTTGTAGGACATTTTAAAGGTTATCAGGTGGAGCACATTGACTGTCGAAAGAACGAAGCAGCTGATGCCTTAAGCCGGTTGGGGTCTCAGCGTAAGCCGGTGCCACCTAATACCTTTTTGGATGTTTTGCATAACCCCTCTGTCAAGTTGCCCACAGTAGAAGATTTAGCTGTTCCTGACACGGAGGCTCAGTTGGTGGCGGCTCTTCATGTCATCCCAGATTGGACGGTGCCGTTCTTGGCTTACATGACCCGGGAAGAGTTGCCAGCGGATGAGACCCTGGCTCGACAGATAACCCGGCGATCTAAGTCCATGACAATTTCAGATGGAGATTTATATCATCGCAGTGTTTCTGGAGCATTTCAGCGGCGTGTTTCCCCCGAAGAAGGTCAAGAAATCCTTGGTGAGATCCATGAAGGCGATTGTGATCATCACGCTGGGTCAAAATATTTAGTGGCCAAGGCGTTTCGTCACGGTTTTTACTGGTTGACGACTCACGCGGATGCAGAAGATCTGGTCAGTAGATGTGATGGATGTCAAAAATTTGCACGACGAGCGCATGTGCCGGCTCAAGAGCTCCGGATGATTCCAATCACTTGGCCGTTTGCGGTCTGGGGGCTTGACATAGTGGGACCTTTCAAAAGGTCTAAGGATAAAAAGACACATCTCCTGGTGGCAGTTGATAAGTTCACCAAGTGGGTTGAGGCGGAGCCTGTGAGTAAATGTGACGCAGCCACGGCGGTTCAGTTCATGAAAAAAGTGATTTTCCGTTTCGGCATTCCACACAGTATTATCATTGACAATGGCACTAATCTGTCCCAAGGGGCTATGGAAGAGTTTTGTCAACGAGAACACATCCGGCTTGATGTTTCTTCTGTAGCTCATCCTCAATCCAATGGTCAAGCTGAGAGAGCCAATCAGGAAATTTTGAAAGGGCTCAAACCCCGACTTATGGTTCCTTTACAGCGAACGCCGGGTTGTTGGGTAGAGGAATTACCCTTGGTGTTATGGAGTATCAACACTACGCCCAATAGGTCTATGGGTTACACACCTTCCTTCATGGTTTATGGAGCAGAAGCAGTATTGCCTAGTGACATCCGTCATGACTCGCCCCGTGTGGCGGCTTATGTTGAAGCTAATAATGAACAAGCCAGACAGGATGCACTTGACTTGTTGGATGAAGAAAGAGACTTAGCAGCGGCCCGGTCAACAATTTATCAACAGGACATGCATTGTTATCACAGCCACTGGGTTAAGTCCAGGACTTTTCAGGAAGGCGACTTGGTGCTCCGGCTCATCCAGGATCTGTCAGATGCAAACAAGTTATCCCCGCCTTGGGAAGGACCTTTTGTGGTCAGTAAGAACTTAAACAACGGGTCATATTACCTCACTGACGTTCGAGAGCACAAAGACTCACGTAAGTCGGAGGAAGAGACCCACCGGCCGTGGAACATTGCTCAACTTCGGCCATACTACACCTGAGCCACCAGCTCTCATCATGTACATACGTTCACATTGTATATACCATGATAAGCAATAAAGTAAGACCATTGGTCTCTTTTCTTTTCAAAGACTACGTTTTTTCTCATTTTCAAAAGACTATTAAGGAGCTGATCATATTTGAATCAAGTCTAACCTTTTTTGCTCCGGCTTATGATCGTATCCGAATCTAGCTGCAAATCTCATGGTCACTTGGGGACTTCCTGTTCAAACATAGGTCGTATTCGAACCAAAGAGAACATAGCTGTCGTAACCCTCTTGATTGGCTCAACGCCAAAACTCACTTGGGGGCTTCTTGATCGTATCCGAATCATAGCTTAACCCCTTTTGAGTCCGACTTGGATCGTATTCGAATCAGGGTCATTAAAAACCTCTGAAGGTCATTTGGGGGCTTCCTGTTCAAACATAGGTCGTATTCGAACCAAAGAGAACATAACTGTCGGTACCCTCTTGATCGGCGCAACGCCAAAGCCACTGGGGCTATATGGTCGTATTCGAACCTTAGCTTAACCCCTTTGGTCCGGTTTACTGATCGTATTCGAATCAGAAACCCCCACCTTTTTTAGTACAGGATTAAATTATTTTTATCTATTGTTTGCTTTTTGTTGTTTCAATGTTACAAACAATTAGCCTGGTCCTCTTCACCGGCTCGACTATTTGACAGCATAGCCGCCCGGGTCATTCACACCGGCGGCTTACAGATCAAAAGGTACAACCTACCAAGGTATAGTAATCATTGAGTATTCAAAAAAGCATAAAGGTTGAATTATCAAATTCATCACCCGGGTTATTTAAACCGGCGATCTAAAGATCAAAAGGGACAAGGTATGGTTATTACTTATACGCACTTACCTGCTGCGTTAACTAAAGAGTTAGTTTTAAGCCCTTATCCTTTATTTATATTTGTCTCTAATTTTTATTGAGGTAAATATATTGGCTATAAATTAGGTGTTTAAACCCATTTGGTTTTAAACCACCAAGCCAGTCTTTTCTTTGTATTTACAGGAACAGAGTTCAAGCATTGCAGAGACAAACATTAAACGATGCATACATTGGCATCTGGAAACACAGATTCACATAGAAGTATTTTATGCGCGATGGCATAAGCAAACATGCGGTGTTTTAACAACTAAGTTATTACAAGGCTTTATAAGCCCATGAAGATGCTCATTTTCCCTCCCTTGCCGGTTCGCCACCTTCTGTTTTCTGGAAGTTGGGTTTTGACCAATCAAAGCCATTCACGACAACAAATCCGGCTTCGTCGTCGATCAGGCCAACCAGGTCAATCTCCTGGGCAAATGTATCTTCTCTCACTGGTGGGATTAAATCTGTTACTTTGTATGAGGGAGTGGCCATCTTCTTATTTTCACTATCAAAACTCGGCTGGTACTTGTCAACATTGGTGTCATCTCCAAGGCTAGTCGCTTGAGGCCAAACTTCACGTACACAAGCCATGAAGTCATCTTGAGCAAAAGGAGACCTGTCCTCCTTCACGGTGGGATAGCCTCTTGCTATGTCCGCCGGGTCTAGGTCTGGCACCCAAGCCTTGGAGCGGCTTAGGGCAGTCAAAGCTCCGGCTCGCGCGCAGGAGCGTTTAACTTCTTGGAACCTGGCAGGAAGGATGGACAACTTCTTCAGGACGTCGCTGAACCAGTTGGGTCCTTGATTAGCAGGAGGGATGGCGGCCAGAGCTCGTTATGCGCCAATATACAATTGTTCAACTAAAGTATATACTGCTTTCAGTTTAATCAACAGGTCTTGGCTCTGATTCTTGCTTCGAGGACCAGCATAAATTTTTACACGCAAAGTCAGTCGGCGGCTTATATTCCGGTTTGACAAAAAACACACAAAAGGTCAAGTCAGGCAAACTTACCAAAGATAGCAGCTACCATCTGAGACACCCACCCCTTTAACCCGTTCAGCTCGGTTGAAATCTCTTTCAGAGCTGTTTTGGCTGTCTCAGCTTGTTGGGTCAGAAGTGTTTTTCCTTTTCCCAAGTTTTCTCCTTGGCAGCAAAGCTGGTCTTCAAATTTTCCGTTGCAGAGAGGCTTATTTGTAGTTTGGAGTTAGAAGATTTGATTTATGTCTCCTGATTTGCTAGTTGGGTCTTTGCGTCAGTCAATTGAGAGTTCAATTCAGATAAGGCATTCTGTAAAACATTCAGATGAGTCAAGACTTGGTTTCAAATTCAAATTCAAGATTCAAGTCTCAAACACTTTACAAACAAGTAAAGTACTTGACACTTGGGGGCTAATGTATGCCAAATCAAATTTCTACGACTCTACAAACATATTTAAAGTCCCAAGTACCTTAAAAAGTAACATCACTTGGCACTTGGGGGCTAATGTATGCAGTTCAGCAAGTTTATCAAGGTTAAACCAGAGCATTAAGTACTTTGAAGACGGTCTTAACAACATTTTTTAAGTGCCGATTCATTTATGATCACAATGAACTGGTCCTTGGGGACTAGAGGTGAAGCTTTGTTTTTATCATTGATTCAGAGGTAAAAATATTGGCCTATATTTTACAGTCTACAAGTTATTCTATTTCTCTCATAATCTGAAGACTTGGGGGCTGAAGGAATACAAGTAAACCGGAAAAAACATACCTCATACTTCAACTGAAGCTGCTTGACCATCTCGATCTCAGACTCGCGACTGGAGTGTACATGACTGAGATAGCCGGATAAAATGTCACTGGCATTGAGACGGTCATAGTTGGCAACGTCAAAGCGAACCTTCTGCCTCTCCAATGCCTCTTGCTTTGCTATGCACCGAGCCAGCACCGTTGGGTTCCCCGGCTCAACAAAGCGGCTCCTAGTAATTTGAACATCTTGAGAAGGTGGAGACGGCGGGTTGGTTGAGCTTGACGGTCTAGCTGTAGAAGGATTCACAGTGGCTTCGTCAAAAGACGGCTCTGGACGACTTGCTTCATTGTCAATAGGCGAGTCTTCTGGAGCGTCAGTTAATGGAGAAGGCGGCCTAGCCGGGTCAGATGCCAGCACTGGCGGGTCTTCCGCCGGTTTTGCTGCCTTTGCCTTTTTTGATTTAGCTTGGCCGCTAAGAAAAAATGTTGCAAGATTGTCAGTATAAATATAAAATTGAACAACCCAAAAGAAAGGAGGATTACTGATTACCCGGGAGCAGTCTTGAAAGCCAGGAATTGGGTTTGCGAAGAGTCACCAGAGGAACGAGACACCTCCTGAAAGAATAAAAAAGAGTTCACAGAAATACAAGGAGAAGGATCCATTAAGAAGAGTTAAATATAGAAATAAGTAAACCTCATTCGAACGTTTCCGATGAGTTTGTTGAAGGACGACAGCCGGTTCATCTTCAAACCCAGCTTCATGGCGGCTTTCATGTTGCTGCTTTTTCAAATGAAAGTTGGGATCCAAGTGAGCTAAAGGGTTAGAAAACCTTACTTTACGGATCACTCGTCGAACTTTGTGTCTTGGTAAGGGCTCTGAGTCATAGGAAATAATAGTTACCTCAGCTTCCCCGGCCTGACTGGCCCCAGTGTCATCCTGGTAAGGATCAGTGTCAATAAGATTGTTAAAAAATTGGCCAAGGGAATCAAGGGCTACCTCCGAGTCAGATGTGTCATCAAGTTTCATCAAATCTTCAGCAGTGGTCTTCTTTTTCTTCTTCGATCTCTGGGTCGTTTTCTTGGCATTTATAGCGGCGATTTTCGCCTTCTTGGTAGCTTCGTGGTCATATTTCACTTTCCAAAAGTCAGAATTAGCCTACAAAGACAAGAGGAAGGATCAGTGCTAAACAATACGGCTAGGCAAAATACAAAGGAAAAGAGATCAGAATATCCTTACTTTTGGTACCGGGTTAAGTTTACAGAAGAGATTTAACCCAACAATACTGTAGTCTTCATATTTCCCATTCACCAAAAGGTTTGACATTGAGACAATGTCTTCTTCGGTTAGTTGAACCGGGCTATGACGAAGAAAGTCGTTCGGGCCTCCACCATATTCATACATCAATTTTGACCGACGGCTTAATGGAATAACCCGCCATGAGATTCAGCAGCGGGTCAGATCAACTCCGGTTAAACCGTTCCCCAACAAAGTGTTGATTCTTCTGATGGATGGAAGCAGCCTCTTGTGTTCAGCAGCAGTGAGTTTATCTGGAAGTGTGAACTTGGAGTCAAGGCGATCGGGGCGGTAACCCAACAGTGGCTTCTCGTTGGCTGGTGAGATGTCCTGACAGTAAAACTAAGTTTGGTTCCAGTCCTTTGGGTGACTTGGTAAAACTATGAGAGGGAAGACAGCACCCTACCGACGCTGAATTGAGAGCCTCCAAGCTCTAAGCTAGGGCCGTTGGTGCACTCGTTTTGCCGGTTCAGATAGAAGTATTCTCTAAACAGTTCTACAGTCGGCTCTTGCTAAAGATATACCTCACAGAGCACTTGGAAATTACAAATATTAGATATGGAATTGGGCCCAATGTCCTAAGGATGGAGTTTGAAAAAGTGAAGGACCTATCTGAAGAACTTTGAACCGGGCAGTGAGAAGCCACGGTTCATGTGGTCAGTAAAGACAATCACCTCGCCGTATTTGGATTGGGTCGTTCTTCTTCCAGGTTAGGAGCACGATAAGACATGACAGTTTTTGAGGGCAGAAACCCAATGAGGAAGAACTCTTTTAAACGATCCTCGGTTATGGTTGAGGGGACCCAGTTACAGATGGTGGGTGTCTTTGACGGCATGATGTGCAAGGAACTGAAAAAGAAAAAACAACATGCCGGTTTAGTTTACGGTAAGATTAACAGTTAAAGGATGAAGATGTAAAACAAGTAACGACGGGTTAACTAAGGGCTAATGACATATAAGGAAAAGAAAGCCGGAGCGGTAAGCCGCCATGACTATAGATTCTTTCAGAAAGCAAATCCAGCTATGTCTTGGCGTAAACAAGTTTCACCAAGCTGTCATTATTATTTTGGATCAAATGGCTGTCCCAAAAAGAAAATATTCTAGACCTAAAAATCTAGTATAGATGAGTTCGTCAGCTATAATGAAGCATCTATACAGGAAAAAGGGATCTACTGATATCAAAAATGGACGCAAAACAACTACTGAGTGAGTTATATTTCCTTTTTGGATCAGAAGAAGTTGCGGAAGAAGAGCTACAAGAAGATCCGTGATGAACAAGCAAAGAACACTTATGAATTTGCAACCCTAATACAAATCTAGATGCGTGAGAAAGAAGGAACTTATGAGATGCGGATCTACTATGAAGAGTTGCCGCATCTCTCTGGACGAACTCAGGGTAGTGCAGCGGCCGACGTTGAGGGCAATAGTGAGTGCTACGGCGGTGGCGGAGCTCGAGAAGCAGGGAGGCAACGACAGGAAGAATACAGAGAGAGAGAGAGAAGAATGAGGAAGGCCGGGTGAGGGAGTCCTGGATTAGGGGGTCTCCGGACAGCCGGACTATATCTTTCAGCCGGACTGTTGGATTATGAAGATACAAGATTGAAGACTTCATCTCGTGTTCGGATGGGACTCTACTTGGCGTCGAAGGCAAGCTAGGCAATACGGATATGTATATCCCCTCCTTTGTAACCGACCTTGTGTAACCTTAGCCCCTCTGGTGTCTATATAAACAGGAGGATTTTAGTCCGTAGGACAACATACAATCATACCATAGGCTAGCTTCTAGGGTTTAGCCTCTCTGATCTCGCGGTAGATCTACTCTTGTACTACCCATATCATCAATATTAATCAAGCAGGACGTAGGGTTTTACCTCCATCAAGAGGGCCCGAACCTGGGTAAAACATTGTGTCCCCTGCCTCCTATTACCATCCGCCTTAGACGCACAGTTCGGGACCCCCTACCCGAGATCCGCCGGTTTTGACACTGACATTGGTGCTTTCATTGAGAGCCCCCCCGTCGGCGGCGGATATCCTCGCCTGCATCGGTGCAAAATGCGACGCGGTCCCCCCAACATATTTCTGGAAAGGCTCTTCAAGCCATCCGTAGCATGGGAAGGAGACACCGATAACAACAGTCCGGACCCGGCCAAAATACCCGATACCGAACTCTCTGACACAATCGAAGGCTCCGCCACCGAAATAACACCTTCAGCCCACGAAATAATGGCCATTATTGCCCCGTGGACAGAACCATTCCTAGCCTACCTAACTAGACAGGAACTTCCGGAGGACCAAAATGAGGCACGCTGCATAGTGCGGCGATCCAAGGCCTACAGGGTCCATGAGGGAGAATTGTACAAGAAAAGCTCTACCGGAGTCCTTCAAAGGTGCATCTCCGAAGAGGAAGGGCGGAATCTTTTGGCAGAAATTCATGCCGGACTCGGCGGTCATCACGCCACAGCCCGGGCTCTTGTAAGCAAGGCCTTCCGTACAGGATTCTATTGGCCAACGGCCCAGGCAGATGCACAGGACTTGGTCCAACGTTGCGCCGGTTGCCAGCTCTTTGCAAATCAAAGCCACATGCCACCCACCGCCCTCCAAACAATCCCCATTACATGGCTCTTTGCGGTCTGGGGGCTTGACATGGTTGGACCACTTAAAGGGGGAACCCACAAGAAAAAATACTTATCGGTCATGGTGGATAAATTCACCAAATGGATAGAGCCCAAACCGGTTAAAACAGCCGAATCTGGACTGGTGATAGATTTCATATCTGGGGTTGTACACCGTTACGGCGTCCCCCACAACATCATCACTGATAATGGCACGAACTTCACGGCCAACGAGGTAAAACTCTGGCGCAGCAAAATGGGCATCAAGCTCGATTATGCCTCAGTCTATCACCCACAAACCAACGGTCAAGTCGAGCGAGCAAACGGTCTTATAATGAGCGGCATTAAACCTAGATTAGTGCATTCCTTAATGGAGTCTAACACTCACTAGGTAGAGGAGCTCGACTCCGTACTCAGGGGGCTGTGGACCATGCCGAATCGTAGTACCGGATATACACCCTTCTTTATGGTGTACGGTGCAGAGGCAGTCTTGCCCTGTGACATAATTCATGACTCACCTAGAGTGCGCATGTACGAAGAAAGAGAAGCCGAACTTGATCGGCAGGACAGTCTGGACACCTTGGAGGAGGAGCGCGATGTAGCCAAAGCCCGTTCCGCATTTTATCAGCAACAGGCTCGCAGATACCAAAGCAGAGAAGTACGGGCCAAAACTTATAACATTGGCGAACTAGTTCTACGCCTGCCGGATAAGAAAAAGAACAAGCTCAAGCCCAAATGGGAAGGTCCCTTCATTATCGACCAAGTTCTGACCGGTGGAGCGTACCGACTGCGGGATGCATCGACTAGTCGACTCGAGCCGAACCCATGGAACGCGGCCAGGCTCCGAAGATTCTACGCCTAGCACCAGACTCTATGTTAATCCCCTCCCTTTGTCCATTTTTCACAAATACATTATCTGTCTTGTTTTCCTTTCTTTCTTTATTTTCTTATTTCTCTAGGCCTTCAAGGGTCACCTTGTGCCTTGTTTGCACATTATGGATGCACTAGCCGCACTCTTCATACCTGGGGGGCTTCTTTCAGAGAAGCTTAATTTATTTATCCGGGCTTCATGCCCAACACATGTGTTATACTTCCGCATGTACCTTTTTCCACCATTATATGCATCGATATGACTTAAGTTTTGGCCAAGCTGGGTTGCCTGGCTCTTGTATTTATGCCCTACGTTCCCGTTAATTCGGCTAGGGCATAAGGGGAGCACCTCTGCAATTGTTACCACCGGGTCAGCCGGATGTGTACCTCAGACTGGGTGAAGCCGAAAGCTAGCGTTCGTAAGGGAATACTCGGTCGATGAACAAAAGATGACTCTTATTTTTCATATCTGCCCGTAGATGTTTTTCCTGCGTTTCCTATCGCAGTCCGGACATGCACTTTAGGGCATGCTTGCCCAGGGAAAGGAACCCTTAACGGAACTATTCTCCATGGAAGATGTTTCTTACTACCCATGTAATATAACATAACTAGTTGGGCACTTGTCTGATAAAGCACTAATGACCCCTACGCCTAGTCTCCACGCATACCCCGGTTCTTATATAACTGAGCGGGTATTCGGATACACTCTGGACTATTGGGCCCGGAGGCTGAAGCGAATAGGTCTGCAACGACAAATGATCTACAATCTGGCTAGAAGGCATTATAACTGTCACTTCAATTACATAGTCATGCAGACTGACTAAATTCTTCTTCTATACCATCCAACAGGCGGTCTAGCTTACAATCCTGTTGGGAATACTTTGCGGCTAATTCTACTTGCCCATAAACTAAGCTAACGGGAATCTCTTTTCCGTCGGGACCCACAGGTCCGACCTCAGCCATGTGATTTGGGTCTGTTTTGGTATACCGCGTCTTCGCCATGGCCCAGGCTTCTCTGGCACCCTGTCGGCAGGCTTATATCTTCCATAATCGGAAGCGCCACCGCGCTCCTTTGAGCTTCTCCGCAAGCTCCACAACACCCTCTGGCAGGGAGACGGACGGCCACAAGGCCTGGGCAACACCCTGCATCACCTGCCGAACTTGTTCGTGCAGATGTGACAGCTCGGACAGAAGATCACCTGCAGACCCGGGCATTTCCTCCGCGGGACGACCCATCAGCATACCTACAGACATAACACTGTTAGTTGGCTTCTTCGCCGAATACCTTTAAAGGATTCGTTCAAGCACTTACTAAAAATGCCGCGTCGAAGCCTCTTATTCTCCTTCTCGGAGTCTGCAAGCTGGCCCCGAACGTCTTTTAGTTCCACGTTCAGCCTTATATTGGCGTCTGGGAGATTGTGTTTGTCCCGCCTAACCTCAGTCAGCACGCGTTTGCTAGCTTCTAGCTGTCGCATAACATGCTGGTCCCACAGATTTTCTCCGGATTCATCTGCAAAATCTAATGTCAGATCTGCAGCGACGCCGCGCACTATATGGTAACCATCATTCTTTAAAATGTTACCAGCGGGAGGTTTTTTCTGTTCCTGCAATGCGGAAATAGCGGCCCGCAGTTGGGTCTTGCATTCCTCCAGCTCCTGGGACAACCTAGTATTCTTCTCTGTAAGAACCTGCACAATAAAGATGATCCTTAAATCAGTTCCGCTAACTGTTTCAAGTCCAGGGGCTACTGATACATACAAATCGTTAGATTCACTCACCCGTACATCCTTTACATACTGATCCGTGGCTCTGGCTAGACCATCTTGAGCGGCACGGAGGTACGCCTCTCCAGAATTAAAGGCATCAAACACCTCTGGTGAGAAACAAGCGTCACGAAGTACGGCCCGGCGGCGCCTATGATTCATGGCGCTTTCCATCTCTGAGTTTGTAGCTGATAACCTATCCGCATCCTCTGTAGGGGGATTATCCGGTGCCTGCCCCATATCGGCTTCTGCCTCCGTGTCGGTCCTGGTGCCCGACTGGTGGAAGCGTGATCGGCGACATCGCCGGACATATTCCGGCGAGCGTTTTTTCTGTTAAAGAAACACGGGCGTCATTATATTTTGAGAAAGACGACAACCATGGAGCGGGGTTTGTTGTACCTTTGCGCCTGCGTCTCCGTCCTAGCCACCTTCCTTTTTGGCCTACCTGGCCTCGGCGCCTCCTGTTGGCGCGTTGCCGCAGGGCGTCCCGAATGCCTTCCCTATAAAAATGCCATGTGAATATGGTGGATGAAGTGTCTAAAAGGGGATCCTACTTTTTTGAGTTGGGACTTTTTGGTTTTTCTTACGTGCGATGCAGGGAGCAGTCCGGGATAGTCGGCCGTAATGGCCACCATGGCATCGTCGCATCTTAACTGATAGAACTGTCGGTTTATCCGCTCCATGGAGATAACCGGATCTTCTTCGAGTCCGGAGTCGAGGGCCCGGTCTGGGTCCTCCGATTGTGGAGAAGGGCTGCAGACCTCCTTTATGGCCTTTCGCAGTTCCTGCCGTAAATTGGCAGGGTGAATACTTACAACGAAAAACGCGAGAAGATGGAAGTAAGGGGATATAGCTTACCCAGCTTGGAGGACTGTACATGGAGAATCCGTCCCGTGGCTTGATGCGGGTGAACTCCTCCTCCTCTCCCTTGAACAGTTCGGACAGCAGTTTGGCTAATGCGGCAGTATCGCCCGGACCCTTACGCCCGTAGCGGGTGGCATCATCCTCCCCGTTGAAACACCATAAGGGATGCCCATGATATTGAAGTGGTTGCACCCCCCGCATTATGCAAATCAACATAACTTCGGTTATTGTCAAACCTGACTGAGCCAGTGCCTTAATCCGGCTCATCAGATAGAGGACTTCTCTGTCGTCTTCCGCCTGGGGGCTCCGGGGGCGCCAACTTTGGCGCTTCTTTAGAGGAGCATTGTTGAACTCAGGAAGACCCAGTCGAATAGGGTCCGGAAGGGGAACGTCCTCCATATAAAACCATTCTGAAGGCCAGTCTTTGGACGACTTCTTCGGGGTACCGGACAGATATCCGGTATCGGCGATGCGCCATACTTCGGCTCCGCCCACTTGATAAAGTGATTCCATCTGTGTGCAAGGGACAAGGCAAAATAGCCTTTTCCACAGCTCGAAGTGAGCCTCGCAGCCCAGGAACAACTCGCAGAGAGCAACATAGCCGGTGATGTGTAGGATGGAGGCAGGGGTGAGATTGTGTAATTAGAGGCCGTAGAACTCCAGGAGCCCGCGGAGGAACGGATGAATTGGAAATCCGAGTCCCCTTAGTAAGTAAGGAACAAGGCAAACCCGTTCCCCCATGGAGGGACAGGGAAAGTTCTCCGCTTGCTCCCCGCCATTGTAGGTGGCGAGCCCGGCTCGAACGGGCACCATGTATGCCGGAGGAAGAAATCCTTTGGTCTGTAGTTCGACCAATCGACTATGTGGAACTGAACACCTCTCCCAATCACCAAGCTTAGGGCTATGGGGGCGGGAGGAGGAGCTGCGAGGTTGGCCATGCTGGAATGGATCTTTCCGAAACGCGCTCTGATGGATTCTCGCTGAGGGGAGGACGGTGTGGATCGGATCTAAGAATCCCAATCCCTTTAATAGAAAATTTATTTATATGGCTAGGGGGTGAATGTAAAAATGCCCTGGCGCCTCGTATTCGTTCGAGAAATTGCCCTTATTGGGCGCAGAAGCCAAGATGACATTTATGTGGCTGGATACTATTTACAAACACTTGGAAATTGGAGAAGAACCCGCCTTGCAATGTCGAAGACAATACTGCGCGCCAGACTCATCGTCATTGAAGCTTGGTTCGGGGGCTACTGAGGGAGTCCTGGACTAGGGGGTCTCCGGACAGCCGGACTATATCTTTCAGCCGGACTGTTGGATTATGAAGATACAAGATTGAAGACTTCATCTCGTGTCCGGATGGGACTCTACTTGGCGTGGAAGGCAAGCTAGGCAATACGGATATGTATATCTCCTCCTTTGTAACCGACCTTGTGTAACCCTAGCCCCTCTGGTGTCTATATAAACCGGAGGGTTTTAGTCCGTAGGACAACATACAATCATACCATAGGCTAGCTTATAGGGTTTAGCCTCTCTGATCTCGCGGTAGATCTACTTTTGTACTACCCATATCATCAATATTAATCAAGCAGGACGTAGGGTTTTACCTCCATCAAGAGAGCCCGAACCTAGGTAAAACATCATGTCCCCTGCCTCCTGTTACCATCCGCCTTAGACGCACAGTTCGGGACCCCCTACCCGAGATCCGCCGGTTTTGACACCGACACCGGGGCAAGCCTATTTATAAGGACAAGATGCGAACAGATGGGTGCGAAAATCAAGGGAGAACCAAATAATGGCTATCCAGCTATATAGACGCCTCGATTCTCAAGAAGCATTAAAGATAAAAGGTCCGTTGGAAGATGACGTCATGAAAGTTTTTTGTGTTTTCAAAAGATGACGTCACGGCGGGTTAGTGAGTTTTTCAGACAGAAGAAGATGGATTTCATCTAAGTATTGAAGATTGACAAAGAACAAAGTTCAAAGTCAACCTGGGGCCTAATGTTGGGGATATAGCTACCATGTATGACCCGCCCAGGAGGGGCCGGGCCAACCCCAATGGCGGGTTACGGAAAGAAGCCCAGTAATATTCAAGGTGATAGTGTATTAAGAATTGTAAAAGGCATAAGCCCAAAGGCGGCTTAAGGCCCAACATTGTAAACCGACTTATGTAAAGAAAGGCTTGTAGAGAAAGGCATGTAAAAGAAGTCACCAAGCCGGACACGTTTTATGAGCCGACCGGGACTTTGTAGGCTGCCAGGCGTCAACCCGTGTGTATAAGGGGACGACCCGGCGGCGGCTTAGGGCAAGAAACAACCAGATCGATAACCAAGCCGGTGAGTTGAGCCCCTTGGAGATCGAAACCTCAACAATACCAATCCCAACTAGACGTAGGCTTTTACCTTCATCGTAAGGGGCCGAACTAGTATAAAAACTCTCTCGTGTCCTTTGTCCCGATTAACCCCTTTAAGCTTCCTAGTGCAATGACCCTACGACTAAGTCCTTGCTCTAGGACATCTGCCGTGTCAAATCCACGACACATAGCTTGAACACTTCTCAATATTTCAATCAGATCATTGTTCCTTTTTTTCTTCAAACATACGCAGAATTTGCTTGGTGGAGGGAGGATCAGGCGGTGGAGGTGGTGGCTGAACGTACGGCTTGGGAGAATGTCCTGCTTGTCGTGCGGAACGACGAACAGGAGTTCCCTCACGAACGTTGCTACTGCTGCCTCCCCGCGTCATCCTATTGTGAATTTTTCCCAAGACAAAACAATCGAGATGATAAACACCCAAAAATAAAATTGGGGAAAAGCCAGCGAAAAATCCTAGAAGAAAGCAGAAGAGCGAAAAAAACAACGAATAAAGTCTCAACATAATTATACATAGACTCATACATGAAAAGTGAACAACATGACTGGTTCACTACTCCCATACAGGCAATGAAACATCATGACTCGTACGGCTACATCCATACATCCTCTAGACAACTGCGAATACTTAAAGATACCACTGCTCTGCTGGTGTTTCAGCGTCCTCCCCTGAAGTGGTTAACGGAAACCTCCGGGTTAAAGGTAACATGATGGCGCTGCCTCAAGGGCTCTCCCTCAGGGGCAGGGGTGGGATGAAGCATCGGGGCTACAGGGGTAGCGAGAAGTGAGACCCACTCGGTAGGAGTACTAAGAGGGTTCGCGACCGAGACGCCCGTGCTACTTGGGGGAGTAACCGGCAAAATAGGGGAGCTAGAACTGACTAGGACATAAGGGGTAAATCCTAGTGAAGACGGAGTAGTGGCGGATCTAGAAGTGACCAAAGTAGTGGCTAGAGAAGTACGAGTATGAGTCAGCTCTCAAGCCAGCTCGTGGATCATGAGATAGCTAGCAGTGACATAACGAGCAAGGTGGCTAGCAACCTTATCAGACTCCAGATCAATGAGAGGGAAACGGACACGACCGTTGTCGCGCAGAGATGGGTAGTAGTAGAAACCTGGGTGGTTCTGCATTCGGACCTTGTTGTAGCAAAGCTCGACAAGGACCTTGAATGCAGCAAACTGGACAGCCTGAGAAGCGGTGGAGGCATAACCACTCCGAGAGGTGCGAGTGTAAGAGCTGGAATCGGAACTAGTGCGCAGAGTGACCACTGCGTGATACTCATATACTGAATCAGCTAGATGCTCCCGGTACACACGATATACTGGGTCGTCTCCGAGAGGGTACAACCGACGCCACACGTTGCGAAGGAGGTGCGGCGACGTGTACGACATCTGCTGCAACTGGCACGGATACGGCACCGGAGCCATCTACACCCACAACCATTGGCAGGTTAGCATAAAAATATATAAACCGAATGCATGCAACGCAACAATCAGCACAAATTACTATCGGCACTCAACTAAAACTCGTATCTAGCGTCCAGTTAACGCGTCGTAGTCTAGCGTGGCTTACAGTCAGCGCGGCTCTGATACCAAGCGTTGTGGCACCCCGGCTCAGAGCGACCAGTTTACCATGCATTGCCAGCCCGGCTCAGCCCAAAGACCATGTCTTCTGGCAACACACAACATCTTGGTACATAATAACAACCGCTTTATTGATGCTAGCGGAACAGAGTTACATTACAACAGCTGTCGAGGCCAAGCAGAACACTCGGTGCGGCTGAATGATGACCCACAAGTATAGGGGATCTATCGTAGTCCTTTCGATAAGTAAGAGTGTCGAACCCAACGAGGAGTAGAAGGAAATGATAAGAGGTTTTCAGCAAGGTATTCTCTTCAAGTACTAAAACAAGTGGTAACAGATAGTTTTGTGATAAGATAGATTGTAACGAGCAACAAGTAACAAAAGTAAGTAAAGTGCAGCAAGGTGGTCCAATCCTTTTTGTAGCAAAGGACAAGCCGGAACAAACTCTTATAATAGGAAAAGCGCTCCCGAGGACACATGGGAATATCGTCAAGCTAGTTTTCATCACGTTCATATGATTCGCGTTCGATACTTTGATAATTTGATATGTGGGTGGACCGGTGCTTGGGTGCTGTTCTTACTTGAACAAGCATCCCACTTATGATTAACCTACTAGTACCAATCCCGGACTTTGAGACAAGAATTGGATACAAGAGATGAACTAGGGTTTGGAGATGAGATGGTGCTAGTGAAGATGATGATGTTGATTAC
Organism: Triticum aestivum; assembly: GCF_018294505.1. Taxonomy (NCBI): domain Eukaryota; kingdom Viridiplantae; phylum Streptophyta; class Magnoliopsida; order Poales; family Poaceae; genus Triticum; species Triticum aestivum. The sequence goes on from NC_057800.1 coordinate 581,286,283, forward strand.
CCTCTCCCGATGAGAGGAGCATTGGTGATGACGAGGGTGATGATTTCCCCCTCCCGGAGGGAAGTATCCCCGGCAGAATAGCTCTGCCGGAGCTCTAGATTGGATCCGCCAAGGTTCCGCCTCATGGTGGCGGAGTCTCGTCCCGAAAAGTTCCCTCCTATTTTTTTCTCATCGAAAGACCTCATATAGGAGAAGATGGACGTCGGATAGCCACCAGGGGTCCCACGAGGTAGGGGGCGCGCCCTAGGGGGCGCCCCCACCCTCGTGAGCAGGGTGTGGGCCCCCTTGCCTTCATCTTTGGCGAGGATTTTTCTTTATTTATTTTAAGACGTTCCGTGGAGTTTCAGGACTTTTGGAGTTGCGCAGAATAGGTCTCTAATATTTGCTCCTTTTCTAGCCCAGAATTCCACCTGCCAGCATTCTCCCTCCTTATGTAAACCTTGTAAAATAAGAGAGAATAGCCATAAGTATTGTGACATAAAGTGAAATAACAGCCCGTAATGCAATAAATATCGATGTAAAAGCATGATGCAAAATGGACGTATCAACTCGCCCAAGCTTAGACCTTGCTTGTCCTCAAGAGAAAAGCCGATAACAATAAATATGTCCTCATGTTTAGAAGTAGAGGCGTCGATAAAAATAAAATACGAACATGAAGGCATCATGATTATTCTCATAACAGCAACATATATAGATTTTGTCATATGATTACTTATATTCAAGTGATGATCTATTCACAATGGAAAAGTATAAATCATAAACCTTTATTGGGCTCCGACAAACTATAATCTCAGTCATTGAAGCAATTGCAATTTATCATAACATCGGAAAGAGTCTATGTCAGAGCTAAAAAGCAAGTCCACATACTCAACTATCATTTAGTCCTCCATAATTGTTAACACTCACGCGATACTTGTGGTTATGGAGTTTTAATCGGACACACAGAAAGATGGGGGCTTATAGTTTTGCCCCACAACCTTTTACCTCAAGGGTAATGTCAACAATAATGGTTCATGCTCCCCTACATCCAATTAGATATATATATATATACCATGTTCTTTCCAACATGCTGAGCTTGCCAAAGGATAAAATGAAAAAGAAAAGGTGAAGATCACCCTGACTCTTGCATAAGGTAGAAGATAATAATAAAGGATAGACCCTTCGCAGAGGGAAGCAGAGGTTGCCATGCGCTTTTATGGTTGGATATATAAAATCTCAATGCGAAAGAACGTCACTTTATATTGCCCCTTGTGATATGAACCTTTATTATGCAGTCCTTCGCTTTTATTACTTCCACATCACAAGACCGTATAAAGCTTATTTCTCCCACACCAATCAATCATACATATTTAGAGCAATTTTTATTGCTTTGCACAGATGACAACTTACTTGAAGGATCTTACTCAATCCATAGGTAGATATGGTGGACTCTCATGGCAAAACTGGTTTAAGGGTATTTGGAAGCACAAGTAGTATTTCTAATTGGTGCTGAGAATTTGGCTAGCATGAGGGGGAAAGGCAAGCTCAACAAGTTAGAGGATCCATGACAACATACTTTATCTCAGATATAAGAAAGGCATAACTCATTACGTTGTCTTCCTTGTCCAACATCAACTCTTTGGCATGTCATATTGTAATGAGTGCTCCCAATCATAAAAGATGTCAATGATAATATATCTATATGTGAAAACCTCTCTTTCCTTATTACTTCCTATTAATTGCAACAATGACCAAAGCTATGTCTGCCAACTCCCAACAACTTTTAATCATCATACTCTTTCTATGTGAAGTCATTACTCTCAATAAGATCAATATGAACTTTTTGTTTCTTTTTATTTTTTCTCTTTCTTTTATTCACCCAAGATCATGGCAAAATAATCAAGCCCTTGACTCAACACTAATCTTTATTATATATAACTCACGGACTCGATTACATAGAGGGATCATAAAGCAAAACTCAAAACTAGATCATGCCATAAACTTTATTCTACTAGATCAAGATACTACTAATAGGATCGAACTAAGAAAAACGGTGAAGATAGGAGTTGTGATTGTGATACGATACCGGGGCACCTCCCCCAAGCTTGGCAGTTGCCAAGGGGAGTGCCCATACCCATGTGATTATATCTCCTTTGTCGGTGAAGAAGGTGGTGGTGTTGTTGATGATGCGGGCTTGTCATCCATCTTCCAAGGCATAGGTTCACCATCATAGAAGGATGATCGAGTCTCCGGAATCCTCGAATCTGCAGCCAAACTCATTCTTTTGAATCTATATTCATACTCACAGTTTTGGTTTTGCAGGTCATAGATTTGGGCTTGGAGGTGCTCGATCTTCTCATATAGCTTGAAGATGGCCTCCTCGGTGTTCTTGGCATCCGGCTTGTAGTTGTTAGTGAACTCCGCGAGCATCGTGTGGCTAGCGTTGATTCCACGCTCCACCATCCCCTGGCACTTGAGAATTTGTTGCTCCATTGCTTTGAGCCTCGTCTCCATGCTTCTGGTTCCCTTTGGTCCCTCAACATCGCGGATGTGCAACAACCCATCACGCATCTCAATGGTTTGAGGGTGTCGCAGCACCTCTGCGAGGTAAGGGTTGATGACCTTCTTGAAGAACTTGTCCTTGGAAGCACTTGGGGACATCATGATAATCTAGATCTGTCAGAAAAACAGCTCGAAACAAAGACAGGAGATTTTTGCGTGATAAGGGAGTCAAAACCCCCGGGAGATTATACAATGAATTTTTACCGACCACGTAACGTGCAAGAAAACGGAGTCCGGAAGGCACACGAGGTGCTCACGAGATAGGGGGCGCGCCCAGGGGGGTAGGGCGCGCCCACCACCCTCGTGGGGCCCTCGTGTCCTTCCTGGACTGCTACTTATTTTTCTATTTTTCTAAATATTCCAAAACGGAGAAATATTGCCTTAAAATTGTTTTGGAGTCGGTTTACTTACCGTACCACATACCTATTCCTTTTCGGAGTCTGAAACGTTCCGGAAAGTGTCCCTTATGTATTCCTCCGGGGTTACGGTTTCAATAATATTAGTTTCAACATTTATGCGATTACCTGAGATATAATGTTTAATTCTTTGACCGTTTACCACCTTCGGATTTGTGCCTTCGAAGTTTTTGATTTTTATGGCACCGAAACGATAGACCTCTTCGATAACATAGGGGCTTCCCATTTAGAGAGAAGTTTTCCTGCAAAAAATCTTAAACGAGAGTTGTATAGCAATACATAATCACCTACATTAAACTCACGCTTTTGTATCCTTTTGTTATGCCATCTTTTAACTTTTTCTTTAAACAACTTGGCATTTTCATAAGCTTGGGTTCTCCATTCATCAAGTGAGCTAATATCAAATAACCTCTTCTCACCGGCAAGTTTAAAATCATAGTTAAGCTCTTTAATAGCCCAATATGCCTTATGTTCTAGTTCGAGAGGTAAGTGACATGCTTTTCCATAAACCATTTTATACGGAGACATACCCATAGGATTTTTGTATGCAGTTCTATAAGCCCATAATGCATCATCAAGTTTCTTGGACCAATTCTTTCTAGACCTATTAACAGTCTTTTGCAAAATTAATTTGAGCTCTCTATTGCTCAACTCTACTTGACCACTAGACTGTGGGTGATAAGGAGATGCAATTCTATGATTAACATCATATTTAGCAAGCATTTTACGGAAAGCACCATGAATAAAGTGTGAACCACCATCAGTCATTAAATATCTAGGGACTCCAAACCTCGGAAAATAACTTCTTTAAGCATTTTAATAGAAGTGTTATGATCAGCACTACTAGTTGGAATAGCTTCTACCCACTTAGTAACGTAATCAACAGCAACTAAAATATGTGTATATCCATTAGAGGCAGGAAAAGGTCCCATATAATCAAAGCCCCAAACATCAAACGGTTCAATAACAAGAGAATAATTCATAGGCATTTCTTGACGTCTACTAATATTACCAATTCTTTGACATTCATCACAAGACAAGACAAACTTACGGGCATCCTTGAAGAGAGTAGGCCAATAAAAACCAGATTGCAATACCTTATGTGCAGTTCTATCTCCAGCGTGGTGTCCTCCATAAGACTCGGATGACACTTGCGTAGGATCTGTTCCTGTTCATGCTCAGGTACACAACGTCTAATAACACCATCTACTCCTTCTTTATAAAGATGTGGGTCATCCCAAAAGTAATGTCTTAAATCATAGAAGAACTTTTTCTTTTGTTGGTATGTGAAGCTAGGTGGTATAAACTTAGCAACAATATAATTAGCATAATCAGCATACCATGGAGTACTATGAGAAGTACTTATAACATTTAATTGTTCATCAGGAAAGCTATCATTAATAGGTAGTGGGTCATCAAGAATATTTTCTAACCTAGACAAGTTGTCTGCAACGGGGTTCTCAGCTCCCTTTCTATCAACAATATGCAAATCAAATTCTTGTAGCAAGAGAACCCATCTAATAAGTCTAGGTTTAGCATCTTTCTTTTCCATAAGATATTTAATAGCAGCATGATCAGTTTGAATAGTTACTTTAGAATCAACAATATAAGATCTGAACTTATCACAAGCAAATACAACTGCTAAAAGCTCTTTTTCAGTAGTAGCATAATTTCTTTGAGCATTGTCTAGAGTCTTACTAGCATAATGAATAACATTTAATTTCTTATCAATCTTTGCCCTAGAACAGCACCTACAGCATAATCACTAGCATCACACATAATTTCAAAGGGTAAATTCCAATCAGGTGGCTGAACAACAGGTGTAGAGACTAATGCTTTCTTAAGTATTTCAAATGCTTCTACACAATCATCATCAAAGACAAATGGTATATCTTTTTGCAATAAATTAGTCAGAGGCCGAGAAATTTTTGAGAAGTCCTTAATGAACCTCCTGTAAAATCCGGCGTGACCAAGGAAACTTCTTATACCTTTGATGTCCTTGGGACATGGCATCTTTTCAATAGCATCAACCTTGGCTTTATCAACTTCAATACCTCTTTCAGAAACTTTATGCCCCAAGACAATACCTTCATTAACCATAAAGTGGCACTTTTCCCAATTCAAGACAAGATTAGTTTCTTCACATCTCTGCAAAACTCGATCAAGATTGCTCAAGCAATCATCAAAAGAGGAACCATAGACGGAAAAGTCGTCCATGAAAACCTCACAAATCTTTTCACAAAGTCAGAGAATATAGCCATCATGCATCTTTGAAAGGTAGCAGGTGCATTACATAAACCAAAAGGCATACGTCTATAAGCAAAAGTACCAAAAGGGCATGTAAAAGTAGTCTTTGATTGATCTCTAGCCGACACAGGTATTTGAGAGAAACCAGAATAACCATCTAGAAAGCAATAGTGTGTATGTTTGCATAATCTTTCTAGCATTTGATCAATAAAAGGTAAGGGGTAATGATCTTTCTTAGTAGCTTTATTTAATTTGCGGAAATCAATTACCATCCTATAACCTGTGACAATTCTTTGTGTAATCAATTCATCTTTATCATTAGGAACAACTGTAATACCTCCCTTCTTAGGGACACAATGGACAGACTTACCCACTCACTATCAGCAACGGGATAGATTATACCTGCCTCCAGAAGCTTTAGTATTTCTTTTCTTACCACTTCTTTCATTTTAGGATTCAGACGTCGTTGAGGATCACGAACTGGTTTGGCATCTGCTTCCAAATTTATTTTATGTTGACATAGAGTGGGACTAATGCCCTTAAGATCATCAAGAGTATATCCAATAGCAGCATGATGCTTCTTCAAAGTTTTCAATAATCTTTCTTCTTCATGCTTTGAAAGTTTAGCACTAATAATAACATGATATATCTTCTTTTCATCAAGATAAGCATATTTAAGATTACCATGCAAAGGTTTAAGCTCAAACACGGGATCACCCTTAGGTGGAGGAGGATCCCCCAAAATTTCAACAGGCGAATTGTGATGCAGAATAGGTTCCTGTTTAAAGAATACTTCATCTATTTCCATTCTTTCATTCATGAACATATCATTTTCATGGTCTAGCAAATAGTGTTCTAAAGGATCACTAGGAGGTACGGCAATAGAAGCAAGACCAATAATTTCACCCTTACTAGGTAATTCTTCCTCACGATGTTGTTTACTAAATTTAGAGAAATTAAACTCATGAACCATATCATCCAAGCCAACAGTAACAACATTCTTTGTGCAATCTATGGTAGGATTGACAGTATTTAAGAAGGGTCTACCAAATATAATGGGGCAAAAGCTATCTTGCGGAGAAGTAAGAACAAGAAAATCAGCAGGATATTTAGTTTTCCCACACAAGACTTCAACATCTCTAACAATTCCAATTGGTGAAATAGTATCTCTATTGGCAAGTTTAATAGTAACATCAATATCTTCTAACTCAACAGGTGCAATTTCATTCTTAATTTCTTTGTATAAGTCATGAGGTATAACACTAGCACTAGCACCCATATCACATAAGCCATGATAACAATGATCTCCTATTTTAACAGAAATAACAGGCATGCCTACCAGATGTCTATGTTTATCTTTAGCACAAGGTTTAGCAATTCTAGCAGTTTCACCTTCGAACTGAATAACATGCCCATCAATATTATCAGACAAGAGATCTTTAACAATAGCAATATTAGGTTCTACTTTAACTTGCTCAGGAGGTGTATAAGTTCTAATATTGCTTTTACGAACAACAGTTGAAGCTTTAGCATGATCCTTTATTCTAACAGGGAAAGGTGGTTTCTCAATATAAGAAGTAGGAACAATAGGATCATTATAAGTGACAGTCTTTTCTTCAACTTTAATAGGTGCAACTACTTTTACTTCTATGGGAGGATGATATTTAAACCACTTCTCCTTAGGGAGATCAACATAAGTAGCAAAAGATTCACAGTAAGAATCTACTATCTCAGAGTCAAGTCCATATTTAGTGCTAAACTTACAGAAAATATCGATATCCATAAAAGATTTAACACAATCAAATTTAGGTGTCATACCTGACTCCTTACCTTCGTCAAGGTCCCAATCTCCAGAGTTGCGTTTAATTCTATCCAATAAATTCCATCTGAATTCAATAGTCTTCATCATAAAAGAGCTAGCACAAGAAGTATCGAGCATGGTGCGATTGTTATCAGAAAGCCAAGCATAAAAACTTTGCATAATTATTTCTCTCGGGAGCCCATGATTGGGGCATGAATATAACATTGATTTAAGCCTCCCCCAAGCTTGAGTGATGCTTTCTCCTCCGCGAGGCTAGAAATTATATATATAATTGCGATCACGATGAACAAGATGCATAGGGTAATACTTTTGATGAAATTACAGCTTCAATCTTTTATAGTCCCATGATCTCATATCATCACATAGCCTATACCATATCAATGCGTCTCCCTTCAAAGATAAATGGAAGACCTTCTTCTTAGCAACATCATCGGGTATACCTGCAAGCTTAAATAATCCACAAACTTCATCCACATATATTAAGTGCTCATCAGGATGATTTGTTCCATCTCCTATAAAAGGGTTAGCTAGCAGTTTTTCCATCATACCCGAAGGAAATTTAAAAGGAGTTTCATTTTCAATAGGTTCAGTAGGTTGAGGAGAAACTCTTTGCTCTACTGGACGACGTGAAGATACCCTGAACAAGCCCCTCAGAGAATTACTTTCCATAGTAACAAGTGACAGTAAATTTCAGCACACTATATAAATTTTTCCTTACCAAATTCCACCTACCAAAGGCGCTACAATCCCCGGCAACGGCGCCAGAAAAGAGTCTTGATGACCCACAAGTATAGGGGATCTATCGTAGTCCTTTCGATAAGTAGGAGTGTCGAACCCAACGAGGAGCAGAAGGAAATGATAATCAGTTTTCAGCAAGGTATTCTCTGCAAGTACTGAAACAAGTGGTAACAGATAGTTTTGTGATAAGATAGATTGTAACGAGCAACAAGTAACAAAAGTAAGTAAAGTGCAGCAAGGTGGCCCAATCCTTTTGTAGCAAATGACAACCCGGAACAAACTCTTATAATAGGAAAAGCGCTCCCGAGGACACATGGGAATATCGTCAAGCTAGTTTTCATCATGTTCATATGATTCGCGTTCGATACTTTGATAATTTGATATGTGCGTGGACCGGTGCTTGGGTCCTGTTCTTACATGAACAAGCATCCCACTTATGATTAACCTCTATTGCAAGCATCCGCAACTACAACAAAAGTATTAAGGTAAACCTAACCATAGCATGAAACATATGGATCCAAATCAGCCCCTTACGAAGCAACGCATAAACTAGGGTTTAAGCTTCTGTCACTCTAGCAACCCATCATCTATTTATTACTTCCCAATGCCTTCCTATAGGCCCAAATAATGGTGAAGTGTTACGTAGTCGACGTTCACATAACACCACTAGAGGCTAGACAACATACATCTTATCAAAATATCAAACGAATACCAAATTCACATGACTACTCATAGCAAGACTTCTCCCTTGTCCTCAGGAACGAACGTAATTACTCACAAAGCATATTCATGTTCATAATAAGAGGGGTAATAATATGCATATAGGATCTGAACAAATGATATTCCACCAAATAAACCAACTAGCATCAACTACAAGGAGTAATCAACACTACTAGCAAGCTACTAGCACCAATCCCGGACTTTGAGACAAGAATTGGATACAAGAGATGAACTAGGGTTTGGATATGAGATGGTGCTGGTGAAGATGTTGATGTTGATTGCCCTCTCCCGATGAGAGGAGCGTCGGTGATGACGATGGTGATGATTTCCCCCTCCCGGAGGGAAGTATCCCCGGCAGAACAGCTCTGCCGGAGCTCTAGATTGGATCCGCCAAGGTTCCGCCTCGTGGCGGCGGAGTCTCGTCCCAAAAAGTTCCCTCCTATTTTTTTCTCATCGAAAGACCTCATATAGGAGAAGATGGACGTCGGAGAGCCACTAGGGGGCCCACAAGGTAGGGGGCGTGCCCTAGGGGGGGCGCACCCCACCCTCGTGAGCAGGGTGTGGGCCCCCTGGCCTTCATCTTTGGTGAGGATTTTTCTTTATTTATTTTAAGACGTTTCGTGGAGTTTCAGGACTTTTGGAGTTGCGCAGAATAGGTCTCTAATATTTGTTCCTTTTCCAGCCGAGAATTCCAGCTGCCGGCATTCTCTCTCCTTAAGTAAACCTTGTAAAATAAGAGAGAATAGCCATAAGTATTGTGACATAAAGTGAAATAACAGCCCATAATGCAATAAATATCGATATAAAAGCATGATGCAAAATGGACGTAACACTGAACAATATGTACATTATTTAGTGAACATAAAGGGGCCTCGATCTAAACAACTACGTGGCAGCGGAATAACGTCGTCGCGGAAGCTCCATATCACAGGGACACTGATGTGGACATGATCTAGACTCGGACAGCGCTCCTCTCCAACGGTACTTTCCTGAAATCTGGCATGACATGCCAGGTCAGTACATTGAATGTACTTGCAAGCTCACAACAGGCATAATCATAATGACAAACAATATCATGATATTTAACCAAATATTAAAAATGCAACACTATATGTCAACATGTTGTGATCATGCTCAAACGTCCCTCGGGACAGCTTACCGACCGTGATCATCTCTGGATCACAAACACACCACCAAAGTGGTCTTTCTCAAGAACAACTCATGATCCTTACGGCGATCACAACCACGACCATCATTTGGTCCCAAATGCCTCGATGGCCTTTCTGCCATCCATCAACAATGCAAAGTTCATAGCTTAGTGTGCAATTTTTATTAAATGTTGACTCATGGTGGGACCTACTATGAGGTGTCCGTGATCGTGGACTCGGCTATCGATAGATTATACACTCTGTAGAGGTAGCACACTGTACCCACACCACGGAACCCATGGCCTCGCACTCCCATTCGGGTGGACCAACGGCATTCCGACAAAACCCCTCCATTGCCACAGCACTCTCCCGGCCACTCCGACCCAAATTCCCAACGGGCTGGTCCTGGGTGGCCCCGTGTCTACCAAGGACACCCCAACCACCGTCGTGGTCAAAACACTCCCAGTCGGGGACACTCCCACTCGGGGAGTTGGTACCATAATCTCATCAACGAGCAAACAAGATTATGTCTGCTTACCGGGCCAGGGCAAGCAGGACACAACCTTCCCTAGATGGAGGCTGTCGGCATTCTGGGAACGGGGGTCCCCAGACTTGCCTGCCTGCGGCCTGCGGTGTGGCTCAAAGGAGGCCCGACATGGCCCATCTTCACCGACACAAGACTCAAGACCCTCGCGAGGGGCCAAGCCTCGCGGGGCGGATGATGTAGAAGCTTCCTCAGGCGCGGCCTCGTCAGGCTGGCTCACGAGGAGGCGGAGAAACCAAGGCGGGGTACCTCGTGAGGTGCCCGTGACGCAAGCCATGACGACTCAGGGCGCCAGGAGGGTGCCAGCCCACGCAGCGTCCTCCTTTCCTCTTTGGTGCAAAGGGGGCAAGCGCAGCCGTAGAGTACCGAGGCATCAGGCAAAGGTTGCCATTTCGGTGCAACGAGACCAAGACCAGGAGGACTACGACTCGGAGGTCATCGTGGAGCCCAAGACGACGTCATCACCAGAGCTTTGCGCAGGCGAAGACTGCTTTTGTCAGGATAGTTGATACTTGTTGTCCCCCTTCAAATTAGCCCGCCATTGTTGGCCCCCTTCCCGCTCAATATTTGGGAAGAGGACCAGGGCCTCTATAAATAGGACTAGCCACCCCCAGGGTAGGGGAGATCGAGAACTAGCCGCCCACAGAGCAAAGGGGGTTGGGTTAGAAGCATAGAGAGAGAGAGAAAGGTGGATGAACTCCTTCCAGCAGTTCATCGCCCCATCCAAGAACAGACCCTCGCGAGGCTGTTCTTCCCTTGTATTGTTCATCATCATCAGTCCCAAGAGGCAATCCACCCACCACACACTGGAGTAGGGTATTACACCACAACGGTGGCCCGAACCAGTATAAACCTTGTGTCTCTTGTGTAGTTCTTTCAATAGTTTAGATCCTTGCGAGACGGAGAGGTAGAAGGCGTAATCTCCGTGTGCACCCTAGTGTTTGAACCTTAAGGGTCTGCCGGAACCCGAAATCCGACATTTGGTGCACCAGGTAGGGGTGCGCCGGAATTCAGCTTCCACCGCACCGTTCTCCTCCGACCGTCACATCCATGTCCGACGCTCATTGGGCCCGCACCGAGCGCCGGGCCACCATCGCTTCCCGCGTCGCCCAGACGGCGCCCGTCGGTGGACGTCCTCATCGTTCCCCGTCACCTGCCATCAACGCCGCCACTGGCCTGGCGGGGGGCGAGCAGCAAGCGTCGTCTCAGCATCCATCCGTGCGGCAAGACGGCCGCACCGCTACTCCATCGCTCACACCAGCTGTTTCTTTGTCCCGCGCGCTCCGCGCACCCTTGGAGGCTCGAGCTGCGCTCCTCGCGGCAAACGAGCTCCTGTGCTACCGTCCCGTCGAGACGTCTACGAAGAGTGGCTCGACCGCGTCGCCGAGCTTGTCCGCGCCGCAGGGGGCTCTCCCGCGCCGTCCTTTCCACTGCGCCACACCCCGCCCCGCGCGGGCAACGAAGCTCCGAGGGCGTACCAGCCGACTCCTCTCCAAGAAGACGCCATGGCTCCAAGGCGCGTGGCCCCTGGGCGGAACCCGCTCAGTCAGGGGCCAGCGCAGCAAGAACGGAGCTGCCAAGAAGTCCCTCGCCCGCAAGGAGCTGCCCGGGCGCTCCCTGCTCCGGCACGCCGCGACCCTACTCCTGCTCCGGCACACCAAGACCCCTCGCTGCTCCTAGCTACAGCACGTGGGGACCCTCAAGACCAAGCTCTCCACCAGCCGAAGCCTTTCGTGGCCACCACAGGCTGCCATGCCTACACCACCGAGCTGTGTAGCGTCGCGTGGCCTGGCAAGTTCAAGCCAGACCTGCCTCCTCGTTACGACGGCACGACTGACCCTACAGAGTTCCTCCAGCTCTATGAGCTGGGCATCAAAGCTGCCAGCGGGGACGAGAAGGTCATGGCGAACTGGTTCCCCATGGCGCTCAAGGAAGGAGCTCGCACCTGGATCCTGAATCTGGCTCCAGGCACGATCTCTTCCTGGGACCAGATGCGCACCCACTTCATCGCCAACTTCCAAGGTACTCGCGACCGGCCACCCGTCGTGAGCGACATGCGCCGCATCAAGCAACAACCTAGAGAGACCCTGCAAAAGTACATCCAGCGCTTCAACAGCGCGCGCCTCAAGATCCCCAAGGTGTCTGAGGAGGCCATCATCTCGGCCTTCTCCGATGGTGTGCGCGACGTCAAGATGAAGGAGGAGCTGGCGATGCATGAAGACCTGTGCACCTCCCTAGAGCTGTTCAACTTGGCGACCAAGTGCGCCAGGGCTGAGGAGGGACGCCTCTCCCTCCTCGAGCTGCCTGCCGCAGACCCAGAAGAGAAGAAGCCCAAGGCCAAGGACGTGAAGCGCAAGGGGGCTGCCGTGCTCGCGGCAGAACCAGACACCAAGCGGGGCAAAGATCTGCCCGAGTCCTCCAGAGGCGGCCGATACTGTGTGTACCACAACATCCACACCCACAACACCAACGAATGCCAAGAACTCCGCGCCGTGCAAGAAAGAAGGATCGGCCGTCGTCCCGAACGCGCCGATCAGGGCTACGGCCGAAGAGGAGGAAGAAACGCAGGACGCTGGGAAGACCGCGGCTCGCGCCAAGGGTGGCGCGATCAACCTCGCGAGGATCGCTGGCGATACCTGCCTCGCGAGGGGGACTAGAGGGATCAGCCTCGTGAGGATCGCCCACAGGGCCACGCAGGCCTCCCTCCACTGCCGCCTCAGCCAAGGAGAAACGAGGACCGCCATCGAGACGAAGGGGCTGGGGGCTTCCAGGAGCCACGTGCAATCGCCTGCATCCTGGGCGGAGCTCAAGCCCCAGCCTCCCAACGCATCTTCAAGCAGTTTGCCTGTGAAGTGAATGCAGTCCTCCCCAGGCTTGGAGCAACGCGCCCTCTCAGGTGGTCGGCATGCGCCATCACATTCAGCTCAGCGGATCAACTCAAGTGCGCGGCCATAGCCGGAGTCCTCCCGATGCTTTGCTCCCCAGTCATCAGCAATGTACTGGTCACCAGGACCCTCATCGATGGTGGGGCAGGGCTCAACGTCCTGTCCGTGGAAACGTTCAACAATCTCCAAGTGCCTTACGACCAGCTTCAGCCAACCAAGCCCTTCTCCGGAGTCACCGACGGCTCCACGGTCCCGATTGGGCAGGTCCGCCTCCCTATCAACTTCGGGGCACGCGACAGCTACCGCACCGAGCTCATCGACTTCGACGTCGCCCACATCCGCCTGCCATACAACGCCATCCTCGGGTACCCAGCACTGGCCAAGTTCATGGCCGTGACTCACCATGGCTACAACGTCCTCAAGATGCCAGGAAGTGGCGGAGTCATCACGGCGCCCTGTGAAGAGAAGGATGCAGTGTGTTCCTTGGAGCGAGCCTTTCAGGCCGCGACACTGGAAGACCCGGATCACGGAAGCAGGAGGCTTCCCGAGACCACCCCCAAGAAGAAGAAGACATCGGCCGGACCGGCCCCTCAGGAGGCGGGCCCCTCAGGGCCCGCATCTGCCCAGGGGGAACCTCCTTCCATCACATAGGAAAGCGCGCCCGGCGCCCTCCTCAGGCAAGGCTCGAGGGCTCTCCCCTGGAGGGCCACCGACCTGGCCAGGGTCACGAGGGAGGCGCTTGGGCACCACATGGAGGCGTGTTACGAAACACGTTTCCCTCAAGAAGGAGCAGGGCAAGGAAGGTCAGATCCACAGGAGTTCGTCAACAAGGCCATTCAAGAACTACAAGAATCAAGAATCATGAGAGGCTGCCGCCATCTACCGGCTGTGGCTCCCCATCCAGGCGAGGATGGTAGGCTGCGCGTCTGCATCGACGTACCAGGGCTCAACCAAGTCGCTACGATGGAGCGCCTCTAGCCCTCGCGAGTGGGGCGCTGCGGGGGTCCGCCCCACAGCTACGTTTGCATGCCTTACGGCTTGCCGAGCGCGGCTGCAATGTGCCAGCATCTCATGAGGGGCATCATGGAGGCTCAAGAAGACAGGCGATCCGCAGCCTTGGCGGAGATGGAGATGATTCACGAAGAGCTACCAGTGCCTCCGGAGCCTCCCGAGGCCCCTGGGCTCGTGAGAATTGGCTTCTGCAGCCCGCCGAGCCTGCTGCACCAACACTCCTTCGTCCTCGACACCCGCAGGTGACATCTTACAAGTTTCATTTCCAGCTGGGAGCGCCCTCCCAGGGCTGCATCGTTCCCAGGCCGCGTGGGTCCGTCCCTGCGGTATGTATCCCTTTTAATTCATGTCGTTAGCTTGCTTTGTTGGGGGCACCCCTCGGGCTGCATCATCCCCAAGTCACTCAGGCCCGACCTAGCGATGTCTACCTTCCCAGCATCTATTTGAATGAATCCTCTCCTTCGTGGCTAACGTGTTTGATCTAGTTGCCTGCTCAACTGACGCAAACTAACGGAGTTGCTCCCATAACAGCACGGCGCCTTGCGCATGGGTCCGTCCCTGCAACACCGAGAAACCTGAATGGCTGAGCTCTGGCCGCGGCAGCCCCGCATGGCGCCACCTCGTCAAGCCTCCAGTGCCTCACCTCCCCTCGGAAGCAACTAACGGCAGACTAATAATTGTCATGGAAATCTCTTCTTCCTTCTGTGATGAGCTTACAGGATCCCCTAAGGGAGTTGCGCCAGGCAAGGCCCTCACGGTGCTCCTTTCACTCTCGTCCGCGCGAACCGCTTGCACGTTAAAGGGGGGGTGCCTGAGCATCGCGACTCAGGGCTCCTACTGGCTCTCCAGCCCTCACCCTCTAGCCTTGACCACGGCATCGCGACCTGGCATACCAGCAACGACTGAGACTAGCTCGAGGGCCGGGACCCGAGGACGTAGAGCAGAAAGGGGAGCAAAGGCAGGGGAGAAGGGGCACGCGAGGACCTCGCCGAGCGATTCCGCTCCTGCCGACACGCGGACCTGACGACACACCAGGAATGATCCCCGACTCTCGAGATAAGTCACCACCCGAAAGCACCGGCTGTCATAGCACTACCCCCGCACCTAATGCAATTCTGTGTTAGCAACGCCGCTCTCCTTTCTCACCGAACGACGGCTACTTGGGCGCCAAAGGGGACCTCCTGAGCATCGCGACTCAGGGGCTCTTACCGGACCCCGGGTCGCTCACCTCCTGGCCTTGACCACGACATCGCGACCTGGCATACCAGCAACGGCTGACGCCGCCTTGGGACTGGGACCTATCGACGCAGAGCACCCAGCCCTCGCGAGGTTCGAAAGGGATAATTGAGCTAATACGGAATCAGCAACTCGCACAGCTCTATAGCAAGGGTTATGTATTAACAAACAGGATTACAGGCACCTTACAAGCCCCCATGGGGCGCATTTTGATTCCTCGCAGGGAACGGATCCTAAGGGATGCTAATTACACGCGCTCCTGCAAAAGATGCCATCATCAACAGTGGGCCGTCAAGCGCCGGCGCCAACCCCATCCAGATCAGAGTCGGCGACGGCCAGACGAGCCCTCCCTGCTCCTGGAGCGGCGCCGGCTCGGGGGCTCGTAGCTGTCGTCGCTCGTCTCCGGAGTCACGGGGATCTCGCCGGAGTCGCTGGATCCTCCGGCGCCTCCGTCGCCTGCAGAGCCGCCAGGGGAGCGGTCGACGGGCCTAGCCCTCACCACGGCGAGGTCCTGGCCACCTCTCCCGGGGCAACACTCCAGCCGGCGCCCATCCGCGTCAAAGACCTTGAAGAGCATCACCGAAGCGCCATTGTACTCCAAGTGGACCGCGAAGACGCCCCTCACCCTACAAATCCGGGCGATCTCTCTCCAGCCACGAGTCATGTAGACCTCGCCCAGGGCAAAGACCGCGACCTCTGCCTCGGTCGCGAGGGTGCTACAGCCGGCGTGCTGCAGCCAGAGCTCCAGGGGCTCCCCCGACGGGATGATGGAGGCGACGAAGGGAGGCAGACGGATCCAAGACTGGAGAGGAATGGCGACATGGAGCACGAACTCTTGGGAGGAGCCCTCGGCGTGGACCCCAGGAGGCACAACCCACACCTTCATGACCCATCGGCGCCGACGACGGCGCTGACCGCGGGGATCGGCATCGACCCCTCTGAGGCCCTCGACATGGGCATACAAGGGAAGCGGGAACCCCGGCGGAGCCCGCTCGCACCGAGGCCTCGACACCACCTGACGGTCCTCCTCGTCCCGGCCGCAGAGGGCGAGTCGTTTCTTCGGCGGGAGCGGGTCTGGTCCCTCTCGAGGAGCCTTTCCCTTCTTCGCTGCAGAGAACTGGCGAATCGGAGTCATCGCGGCAAGACAGAGCAAGGATCAGGAAGAAGGAGAAGCAAGGAGGGATGGACTAGAAGGCCACGCGCGGTTCCTATTGGAAATATGCCCTAGAGGCAATAATAAATTAGTTATTATTATATTTCCTTGTTCATGATAATCGTTTATTATCCATGCTAGAATTGTATTGATAGGAAACTCAGATACATGTGTGGATACATAGACAACACCATGTCCCTAGTAAGACTCTAGTTGACTAGCTCGTTGATTAATAGATGGTTATGGTTTCCTGACCATGGACATTAGATGTCATTGATAACGGGATCACATCATTAGGAGAATGATGTGATGGACAAAGACCCAATCCCAAGCCTAGCACAAGATCATGTAGTTCGTATGCTAAAGCTTTTCTAATGTCAAGTATCATTTCCTTAGACCATGAGATTGTGCAACTCCCGGATACCGTAGGAGTGCTTTTGGTGTGCCAAACGTCACAACGTAACTGGGTGGCTATAAAGGTACACTACAGGTATCTCCGAAAGTGTCTGTTGGGTTGGCACGAATCGAGACTGGGATTTGTCACTCCGTGTAAACGGAGAGGTATCTCTGGGCCCACTCGGTAGGACATCATCATAATGTGCACAATGTGATCAAGGAGTTGATCACGGGATGATGTGTTACAAAATGAGTAAAGAGACTTGCTGGTAACGAGATTGAACAAGGTATCGGGATACCGACGATCGAATCTCGGGCAAGTATCGTACCGCTAGACAAAGGGAATTGTATACGGGATTGATTAAGTCCTTGACATCGTGGTTCATCCGATGAGATCATCGTGGTACATGTGGGAGCCAACATGGGTATCCAGATCCCACTGTTGGTTATTGACTGGAGAGTCATCTCGGTCATGTCTGCATGTCTCCTGAACCCATAGGGTCTACACACTTAAGGTTCGGTGACGCTAGGGTTATAGAGATATTAGTATGCGGTAACCCGAAAGTTGTTCGGAGTCCCGGATGAGATCTCGGACGTCACGAGGAGTTCCGGAATGGTCCGGAGGTAAAGATTTATATATGGGAAGTCTTGTTTTGGTCGCCGGAAAAGTTTCGCGCATTATCGGTATTGTACCGGGAGTGCCGAAAGGGGTCCGGGGGTCCACCTTCCCCGGGGGGGCACATGGGCTGTAGGGGTGTGCGCCTTGGCCTATATGGGCCAAGGGCACCAGCCCTAAGAGGCCCATGCACCAAGAGATAAGGGAAAGAAAGAGTCCTAAAGGGGGAAGGCACCTCCTAGGTGCCTTGGGGAGGATGGACTCCTCCCTGGCCGCACCCTTCCTTGGAGGAAGGGCCAAGGCTGCGCCCCCCTCTCCCTTGGCCCTATATATAGTGGGGGGAAGGGAGGGCAGCTGCACCTAAGCCCTGGCGCCTCCCTCTCCCTCCCATGACACATCTCCCTCCTCCCGCAGCGCTTGGCGAAGCCCTGTTGGAATCCCGCTACTTCCACCACCATGCCATCGTGCTGCTGGATCTCCATCAACCTCTCCTCCCCCCTTGCTGGATCAAGAAGGAGGAGACGTCGCTGCTCCGTACATGTGTTGAACGTGGAGGTGCCGTCCGTTCGGCGCTAGGATCATCGGTGATTTGGATCACGACGAGTACGACTCCATCAACCCCGTTCTCTTGAACGCTTCCGCGCGCGATCTACAAGGGTATGTAGATCCACTCCTCCCTCGTTGCTAGATGACTCCATAGATAGATCTTGGTGACACGTAGGAAAATTTTGAATTTATGCTATGTTCCCCAACAGTGGCATCATGAGCTAGGTCTATGCGTAGTTACTATGCACGAGTAGAACACAAAGTAGTTGTGGGCATCGATATTGTCAATATGCTTACCGTTACTAGTCCAATCTTGATTCGGTGGCATTGTGGGATGAAGCGGCCTGGACCGACCTTACACGTACTCTTACGTGAGACTGGTTCCACCAACTGACATGCACTAGTTGCATAAGGTGGCTAGCGGGTGTCTGTCTCTCCCACTTTAGTCGGATCGGATTCGATGAAAAGGGTCCTTATGAAGGGTAAATAGCAATTGGCATATCACGTTGTGGTTTTTGCGTAGGTAAGAAACATTCTTGCTAGAAACCCATAGCAGCCATGTAAAACATGCAAACAACAATTAGAGGACGTCTAACTTGTTTTTGCAGGGTATGCTATGTGATGTGATATGGCCAAAGGATGTGATGAATGATATATGTGATGTATGAGATGATCATGTTCTTGTAATAGGAATCACGACTTGCATGTCGATGAGTATGACAACCGGCAGGAGCCATAGGAGTTGTCTTAATTTATTTATGACCTGCGTGTCAACATAAATGTCGTGTAATTACTTTACTTTATTGCTAACCATTAGCCATAGTAGTAGAAGTAATAGTTGGCGAGACAACTTCATGAAGACACAATGATGGAGATCATGATGATGGAGATCATGGTGTCATGCCGGTGACGATGATGATCATGGAGCCCCGAAGATGGAGATCAAAAGGAGCAATATGATATTGGCCATATCATGTCACTATTTGATTGCATGTGATGTTTATCATGTTTATACATCTTATTTGCTTAGAACGACAATAGTAAATAAGATGATCCCTCATTAAAATTTCAAGAAAGTGTTCCCCCTAACTGTGCACCGTTGCGAAAGTTCGTCGTTTCGAAGCACCACGTGATGATCGGGTGTGATAGATTCTAACGTTCACATACAACGGGTGTAAGACAGATTTACACACGCGAAGCACTTAGGTTGACTTGACGAGCCTAGCATGTACAGATATGGCCTCGGAACACAAGAGACCGAAAGGTCGAGCATGAGTCGTATGGTAGATACGATCAACATGAAGATGTTCACCGATGATGACTAGTCCGTCTCACATGATGATCGGACACGGCCTAGTTGACTCGGATCATGTAATCACTTAGATGACTAGAGGGATGTCTATCTGAGTGGGAGTTCATAAGATGAACTTAATTATCCTGAACATAGTCAAAAGGTCTTCGCAAATTATGTCGTATCTCGCGCTTCAGTTCTACTGTTTAGATATGTTCCTAGAGAAAATTTAGTTGAAAGTTGATAGTAGTAATTATGCAGACTAGGTCCGTAAACTGAGGTTTGTCCTCATTGCTTCATAGAAGGCTTATGTCCTTAATGTACCGCTCAGTGTGCTGAACCTCGAGCGTTGTCTATGGATGTTGCGAACATCTGACATACACATTTTGATAACTACGTGATAGTTTAGTTAAACAGCTTAGAGTTGAGGTACCAAAGATGTTTTGAAACGTCGCAAAACATATGAGATGTTTCGAGGGCTGAAATTGGGATTTCAGGCTCGTGCCCACGTCAAGAGGTATAAGACCTCCGACGATTTTCTTAGCCTGCAAACTAAGGGAGAAAAGCTCAATTGTTGAGCTTGTGCTCAGATTGTCTGAGTACAACAATCATTTGAATCGAGTGGGAGTTGATCTTCCAGATGAGAAAGTGATGTTTCTCCGAAGTCATTACCACCAAGTTGCTAGAGCTTCCTGATGAACTATAATATATCAGGGACATATATGATGATCCTTGAGATATTCGTGATGTTAGACACCACAAAAGTAGAAATCAAGAAGGAGCATCAATTGTTGATGGTTGGTGAAACCACTAGTTTCAAGAAGGGCAAGGGCAAAAAGGGATGCTTCATGAAACGGCAAATCAGCTGCTGCTCTAGTGAAGAAACCCAAGGTTGAACCCAAACCCGAGACTAAGTGCTTCTCTAATAAGGGGAACAGCCACTGGAGCAGAATTACCCTAGATACTTGGTAGATGAGAAGGCTGGCAAGGTCGATAGAAGTATATTGGATATACATTGTGTTGATGTGTACTTTACTAGTACTCCTAGTAGCACCAGGGTATTAGATACCGGTTCGGTTGCTAAGTGTTAGTAACTCGAAATAAAAGCTACGGAATAAACGGAGACTAGCTAAAGGTGAGATGACGATATGTGTTGGAAGTATTTCCAAGGTTGATCAAATATCGTATGCTCCCTCTACCATCGAGATTGGTGTTTGCGTTGAGCATAGACATGATTGGATTATGTCTATCGCAATACGGTTATTCATTTAAAGAGAATAATGGTTACTCTGTTTATTTGAATAATACCTTCAATGGTCTTACACCTAAAATGAATGGTTCATTGAATCTTGATCATATTGATACACATGTTCATGCCAAAAGATATAAGATAGTAATGATAGTACCACCTACTTGTGGCACTGCCACTTAAGTCATATCGGTATAAAACGCAAAAAGAGGCTCCATGTTGATGGATCTTTGGACTCACTCATTTTTGAAAAGTTTGAGACATGCGAACCATGTCTATTGGTGTATATGCATGAAGAAACTCCATGCAAATGGACCGTTTGGACTCACTAGATTTTGAATCACTTGAGACATGCAAATCATACCACATGGGCAAGATGACTGAAAGCCTCGTTTTCAGTAAAATGGAACTAGAAAGCAACTTGTTGGAAGTAATACATTTTGATGTGTGCAATCCAGTGAGTGCTGAGGCATGTAGTGGATATCGTTATGTTCTTACTTCACAGATGATTTGAGTAGATGTTGAGTATATTTACTTGATGAATCACGAGTCTGAATTACTGAAAGGTTCAAGTAATTTCAGGGTGAAGTTGAAAGATCGTCGTGACAAGAGGATAAAATATCTATGATATGATCATAGAGATGAATATCTGAATTACAAGTTTGGCACAGAATTAAGACATTGTGGAAATTGTTTCACAACTAATACAGCCTGGAACACCATAGTGTGATGGTGTGTCCGAACATCATAACTGCACCCTATTGGATATGATGCATACCATGATGTCTCTTATCGAATTACCACGATAGTTTATGGGTTAGGCATTAAAGACAACCACATTCACTTTAAATAGGGCACCACGTAATTCCGATGAGATGACACCATATGAACTATGGTTTAGAGAAACCCAAGCTGTCATTTCTTAGAAGTTTGGGGCTGCGACGCTTATGTGAAAAAGTTTCAGGCTGATAAGCTCGAACCCAAAGCGGATAAATGCATCTTCTTAGGACACCCAAAACAGTTGGGTATACCTCCTGTCTCAGATCCGAAAGCAATAAGGGATTGTTTCTAGAATCGGGTCCTTTCTCGAGGAAAAGTTCTCTCGAAAGAATTGAGTGGGAGGATGGTGGAGACTTGATGAGGTTATTGAACCGTCTCTTCAACCGTCTGAAGGTTTTGTTAATCCTGAAAGATGCTAATAAGTATGCAAAGCTCCAGCAATCCTTCTAAGGACTGGAGTAAGCATCTCGGAGTTGGAATGTATGCTTTGATAAGATGATCAAAGTTTTGGGTGTATACAAAGTTTATGAGAAACTTGTATTTCCAAAGAAGTGAGTGGGAGCACTATAGAATTTCTGATAAATATATGTTGACATATTGTTGATCAGAAATGACGTAGAATTTCTGGAAAGCATATAGGGTTATTTGGAAAGTATTTTTCAATGGAAAGCCTGGATTAAGCTACTTGAACATTGAGCATCAAGATCTATAAGGATAGATAAAAATTCTTAATGGTACTTTCAAATGAGCACATACCTTGACATGATCTTGAAGGTGTTCAAGATGGATCAGTCAAAGAAGGAGTTCTTGCCTGAGTTGTAAGGTATGAAGTTAAGACTTAAAGCTCGACCACGGCAGAATAGAGAGAAAGGACGAAAGTCGTCCCCTATGTTTTTGTCATAGGCTCTATACGGTATGCCATGCTGAGTACCGCACCTGATGTGTGCCTTGCCACATATCTGGCAAGAGGGTACAAAGGTAATCTAGGAGTAGATCACCAGATAGCGGTCTAAATTATCCTTAGAGGAATAAGGATATGTTTCTCGGTTATGGAGGTGATAAAGAGTTCGACGTAAAGAGTTACGTCGATGCAAGCTTAACACCTATCCGGATAGCTCTGAGTAGAGACACCGGATACGTATAATGGAGCAACAATTTAGAATAGCTCCAAGTAGAATAGTTATTTGAAATGGCTCCAAATATAGCGTGATAGCTGCATCTACAAGATGACATAGAGATTTGCGAAGTACATATGGATCTGAAAGATTCAGACTCGTTGACTATAACATCTCTCACAAGCATAACATGTTCAAACCCAGAACTCATCGAGTGTTAATCACATGGTAATGTGAACTAGATTATTGACTCTAGTAAACTCTTTGGGTGTTAGTCACATGGGGATGTGACCTTGAGTGTTAGTCACATATCAATGTGAACTGGATTATTGACTCTAGTGCAAGTGGGAGACTATTGGAAATATGCCCTAGAGGCAATAATAAATTAGTTATTATTATATTTCCTTGTTCATGATAATCTTTTATTATCCATGCTAGAATTGTATTGATAGGAAACTCAGATACATGTGTGGATACATAGACAACACCATGTCCCTAGTAAGCCTCTAGTTGACTAGCTCGTTGATCAATAGATGGTTACGGTTTCCTGACCATGGACATTGGATGTCATTGATAACGGGATCACATCATTAGGAGAATGATGTGATGGACAAAGACCCAATCCCAAGCCTAGCACAAGATCATGTAGTTCGTATGCTAAAGCTTTTCTAATGTCAAGTATCATTTCCTTAGACCATGAGATTGTGCAACTCCCGGATACCGTAGGAGTGCTTTGGGTGTGCCAAACGTCACAACATAACTGGGTGGATATAAAGGTACACTACAGGTATCTCCGAAAGTGTCTGTTGGGTTGGCACGAATTGAGACTGGGATTTGTCACTCCGTGTAAACGGAGAGGTATCTCTGGGCCCACTCGGTAGGACATCATCATAATGTGCACAATGTGATCAAGGAGTTGATCACGGGATGATGTGTTATGAAACGAGTAGAGAGACTTGCTGGTAACGAGATTGAACAAGGTATCGGGATACCGACGATCAAATCTCGGGCAAGTATCATACCGCTAGACAAAGGGAATTGTATACGGGATTGATTAAGTCCTTGACATCGTGGTTCATCTGATGAGATCATCGTGGAACATGCGGGAGCCAACATGGGTATCCAGATCTCGCTGTTGGTTATTGACCGGAGAGTCATCTCGGTCATGTCTGCATGTCTCCTGAACCCGTAGGGTCTACACACTTAAGGTTCGGTGACGCTAGGGTTATAGAGATATTAGTATGCGGTAACCCGAAAGTTGTTCGGAGTCCCGGATGAGATCCCGGACATCACGAGGAGTTCCGGAATGTTCCGGAGGTAAAGATTTATATATGGGAAGTCTTGTTTTGGTCGCCGGAAAAGTGCCGAAAGGGGTCCGGGGCTCCACCTGCCCCGGGGGGCCACATGGGCTATAGGGGTGTGCGCCTTGGCCTATATGGGACAAGGGCACCATCCCCAAGAGGCCCATGCGCCAAGAGATAAGGGAAAAAGGAGTCCTAAAGGGGGAAGGCACCTCCTAGGTGCCTTGGGGAGGATGGACTCCTCCCTGGCCGCACCCTTCCTTGGAGGAAGGGCCAAGGCTGCGCCCCCCCTCTCCCTTGGCCCTATATATAGTGGGGGGAAGGGAGGGCAGCCGCACCTAAGCCCTGGCGCCTCCCTCTCCATCCCATGACACATCTCCCTCCTCCCGCAGCGCTTGGCGAAGCCCTGTTGGAATCCCGCTACTTCCACCACCACGCCGTCGTGCTGCTGGATCTCCATCAACCTCTCCTCCCCCCTTGCTGGATCAAGAAGGAGGATACGTCGCTCCTCTGTACGTGTGTTGAACGCGGAGGTGCCGTCCGTTCGGCGCTAGGATCATCGGTGATTTGGATCACGACGAGTACGACTTCATCAACCCCGTTCTCTCGAACGCTTCCGCGCGCGATCTACAAGGGTATGTAGATCCACTCCTCCCTCGTTGCTAGATGACTCCATAGATAGATCTTGGTGACACGTAGGAAATTTTGAATTTATGCTACGTTCCCCAACAGTTCCGTACTTATAGCCGGCGAAGGCCAACCGCCGGCCTCCACGATCATAGGTAATCATGACACAATTTGCATGCAGGGACTTGTCCAACCCGCGCGATCACCGAGGCATCATGGGGAAGCGGAGACGCCCATGTTCAATCAACCGCCACGCGGCGCCCAAGGCCGCAGGCTGTTAGGGCCCACGGCGCTTTGCCCTCACCCTTTCGCCTCTCAGCGCGGCCAAGTCCGGGCGCGCCTTGGGCCCGGGGGCTAATGTCGGTGTTCTGGGAACGGGGGTCCCCAGACTTGCCTGCCTGCGGCCTGCGGCGTGGCTCAAAGGAGGCCCGGCACGGCCCATCTTCACCGACACAACACTCAAGACCCTCGCGAGGGGCCAAGCCTCGCGGGGCGGACGATGTAGAAGCTTCCTCAGGCACGGCCTCATCAGGCTGGCTCCCGAGGAGGCGGAGAAACCAAGGCGGGGTACCTCGCGAGGTGCCCGTGACGCAAGCCATGACGACTCAGGGCGCCAGGCGGGTGCCACCCCGCGCAGCGTCCTCCTTTCCTCTTTGGTGCAAAGGGGGCAAGCGCAGCCGCGGAGTACCGAGGCATCAGGCAAAGGTTGCCATTTCGGTGCAACAAGACCAAGACCAGGAGGACTACGACTCGGAGGTCACCGTGGAGCCCAAGACGGCGTCATCACCAGAGCTTTGCGCAGGCGAAGACTGCTTTTGTCAGGATAGTTGATACTTGCTGCCCCCCTTCAAATTAGCCCGCCATTGTTGGCTCCCTTCCCGCTCAATATTTGGGAAGAGGACCAGGGCCTCTATAAATAGGACTAGCCACCCCCAGGGTAGGGGAGATCGAGAACTAGCCGCCCACAGAGCAAAGGGGGTTGGGTTAGAAGCATAGAGAGAGAGAGAGAAAGGTGGTTGAACTCCTTCCAGCAGTTCATCGCCCCATCCAAGAACAGACCCTCGCGAGGCTGTTCTTCCATTGTATCGTTCATCATCATCAGCCCCAAGAGGCAATCCACCCACCACACACTGGAGTAGGGTATTACACCACAACGGTGGCCCGAACCAGTATAAACCTTGTGTCTCTTGTGTAGTTCTTTCAGTAGTCTAGATCCTTGCGAGACGGAGAGGTAGAAGGCGTAATCTCCGCGCGCACCCCAGTGTTTGAACCTTAAGGGTCTGCCGGAACCCAAAATCCGACAGAGGCAACGACCAGAGGCCGTGTCAATGGACCGAATCAAGGCCTTCCCACAAAGGCAAATGTGGTTGCACTGGAAAGAAACTCGATTCAGCGGCACCATGACCCAGTCAACGGTATATTCAAGTTGAGTTATATTTAGGTTTAACTTTAAACTAAAAATGACCGGTGTCATAGCATGCCCTGAAATTCAAAACAACACATGCATCATATAATGATAAGAATGACCGATGTCATCCTTATACACACCAAGCATAACGTCAACAACTCAAATTACTCTACTTGCTCAAATGACTCACAACTTAACCAAAATATTTTGCAACAAGTTTTATTAATTTCTTATGCAAGAAAGTAACTCCGATAAATTTCTCATATGCTTGTCAAAAAGGTTTCACTATCAACAACTCTTAATTTCCTTATCACTAAGTAGGGTTCAAATATTTTGTAAGACAAGTAATATGATTAAACAAGTATTTAACAGATTATTTTCTAATAAATTTTCATCTATCTATAAAGGCAAAACATAGCTTTAAATAATTGCTAACATGCATAACAAAATTATTTCTAACATCACCTCAAATAAATCTTAACTTGCTTTATCCACTAAACTAGTTTCAACCATTCTGTAAATCAAGCATAACAACTAGCCAATATTTAACAGAATATAAATAACTCAATGATTATTTAAATGCATGGATTAATCATTTCATTCAAGTAAGAAAATCACAAATATTGAAATGGCATCATGAAAATGTTGCTGTGGCTTGCCTTAGTGCAGATGAGGTTCACAAGCCTCCTGGTGATCCTCAAGACAAGCCTCACCTTCTGAAAATAATTTTAAACACAAAAAGAAAATATCAAGAACACTTATGAAAATCACCAGAAATTCTAGATAGCTCAGAAAAATCTCATCTTTGGCGAGCTGCTAGATTTCTTATGAAAGAACACAATGCAAAAAGAATCAATTCATTTGGACTTATGGTTGAAGAGTTATAACTATTTGAAGTGTTCTATAAATTCAAATGAATTTGAATACAAGAAATAGAATGGGGGGTGACGTCGAAGGCGTAAAGCCCAGGGGCGCCACCACTCGTACCGCTTCGCGCGCGTACAGAGTGGCTGACTAGCGGGCCCCGCTAGCCAGGTGGGGGAGGGGAGAAGGAAATAGAGAAGGCCGCGGCTTCGCCGGAGCTCTCGCCAGCGACGAGGGCTCCTTGGCCCAAACAAGAGGGAGGGATGGCAAGAGGGGGCTGAGGTGCACCTGCCTGTACCCGTAGCGTAGCTAGGGGCGGTTAGACGGCGTCGGAATCGACCTCGCAAGCGGAGGCAGAACGTGGAGGTCGTCGGAGTTGAGGAAGATGGTGAGCAGAGGCCACTCCAGGGGTGCCAAGCAGGTGAGACGGCCTCAGCGAAGAGAGGCAGAGGCCCTGGAGGGGTCGCTCAGGCCTGGGAGGGGCTGGAGCTACTGCGGCGACCAGAGGGGATTGCCGGCGAGCTCGAGCTCGGGGACGGCGGACCAAGGCCTGCCCGACCGGGCTCCGGCTTCCTACTTGATCATGGGGTGTGTGTGAGTGTTGGATGGTGCTCGAGGAGGCTGGGGGGGGGGGTTCTATTTATAGGCGAGCGGCGAGGGTGCTTTGGGCTCCGACGGTGGACACCTATCCACGGCGTGTCAGGACCGGATTTTCGGGTATTAATTTCCCAAAAGCGGCCCTTGTGCTCACCAGCCCCAGGATTACTGTTAGCTGATGAGGCACCAACTTGATACAGAAACTCCAAGCAAAATACAGTATATGTAGTACAAGACCATTCTGGCCTATGAGTACAACAAATGGTTTGCTAGTGGCTGAAGGCGGAAGCGGTTTGCGGATCACCAGCGTCTATGGGACTCCATTTCCCACAGGAACAGCTGACCAGGATAACTCCTATCTTTGCGAGGCCGCTATCTCCATTGCGTAGGTTCCGGGGCTATCATCGCAACGATCCTCTCCATGCAGGAAATTTGGCCAAGACAATAGCCAGGGACAAGCCAGTGAGTACTTTGAATGTACTCGCAAACATTAAGAACACAGGTATAAATAGCCACTGATAATCATGTTTTAAAATATTCTATGATCACTTCGTCAGTTATGAAATAAGGTTCATGATGCACGCAAGCAGATCATTCAAATAAAACATGAGTAAACAATCAGGGTGTAGAAATGAAAAGCACCGATCGGGTGTCTGAAGCGACGCCTCGAAGGATAATAATATGAAGCATGCCTCAGTCGGGCGTCTGAGCGACACCACAGAAAGGGCCTATATATAAAAGGAATAACAAGCATGCCACAGTCGGGCGTCTGTGCGACACCACATAAAGGGCTTATAAGTAAATGAAATAACAAGCATGCCACAGTCGAGCATCTGTGCGACACCACATAAAGGGCTTATAAGTAAATGAAATAACAAGCATGCCACAGTCGGGCGTCTATGCGACACCACATAAAGGGCTTATAAGTAAATGAAATGACAAGCCTGCCACAGTCGGGCGTCTGAGCGACACCACATAAAGGGCTTATATAAGAATAATCACAGTGAATATCCGGAGGTAGAACCGTCCCAGGGATACTCAATAATTCAAATAACATAAATGGTTAGTCCATAATATTAATAATCATAATCATTATATGTCACATGTCATAATCAATGTTCTGGCATAGTAGTTTTTCCTCTGAAGACCGACACTAAGACCGACACTTGACCCATCCCAGACTGTAGTCCTTAATAATGGACATGACTATTCGAATAGATTTAATATCTCTGCAGAGGGTGTACTCTTTACCCACGAGTAACGGATTTCTTTAGTCCATCGGAACTAATTCCGTCTACGGTCTTTTAGTCGAAAACACGCCTGACTTGCACACACCAGCTTAACTTTACTCATGTCTGGAATCACCCATGACACACCTGTTAAGCAAACTCTAAGTGGGGAGGCTACAACCTCACGTAGCATGGGATCAAATTTCTATCGCGCGCTCTAAGGGGTGCCCCCCTCTCAGTCCCAACCAGAAACACCCATGCCCCCGGACCAAGTGGCATGCCTACCGGCTGCAGTCGGTATCTTCCACTATGGCCTCTCTGTATGGTGTGTGCTAGACAGGGGTTGACAACTTACTGAACCGTACCCTACCTACGACAGGGACAAGTGGCAGCATGAAACAAGTATGGGGGTTACTGGAACAAGACTCGATCTACGGCCGACTCAAGAGGCTTAAGTATTTCCTGCATGATTAGTATAACAAATATGTTTCAAACCAACAGACAGTATCACTACTCATCATACCTCATCCTACCATACCGGACACAACCGTCCCGACGGGGAACCAGAGATAAGCTCGTGTCTACCCAAGACAGAGACTTTCTCGGCTTCCTTCCGGGAGGCATAAAAGGCATGTGAGAATGATCAAGCTCCAATAGCATGAGGTCACCAGTATGCAAGTATGATCATATCCTCACGAAAAAAGTAACGGATACTCCGAGTCACGGTGGTGTTATAACCGTATCAAACAACCCACAATAATATTATGCCAGAGTTCAAAATGCTTGCCTTCAAGTTGTGGAGAGGCAGGGTGCATTCCAAAACTTTTGAAAGTTTTCTCCTTCTTCAAACTCCTATTTTTGAAAATATTCAAATAACACATATTTAAAAACAGTACAAAAAAGTTGTTTGGAGAATTTTGAAATAAATATGAAAATAAACTAGACAATATTTGGGAAACAACGTAAAAAGAACCAAGTCATTTGGATTTATATTTAAAAAGTTATAGCCAGTCAAGTTAGTCAAATTCTGTTTTTGAAATAAAACAGAAAAAGAAAACGTTTCGAAAACTAAACACGTCGAAGGCGTACTCTGGGTTTACGTCTTCACTTATTCCAGCGTGGACCGGCTCGTGGTCACTGACAGTGGGTCCAGGGGGCCCACTGGTCAGGTTTGACCAGTCGCCTCTCCCTCTTTTCCTCTGCCCGAGCGGGGACGGGACTCCGGCGATGCTCGCCGGCGAACGGCGGCACCGTTCGAGAAACCAAGGCCATCCGCGGGTTTAGGGGTCGAGGCGGTCCTTTCGGTGGTCGCTATGGTCCCTTGGGTGGACAGAGTTGTCAGCGGCGAGCTCCGCAGCGGACGGTGGCCGTCGGGCAGAGTGGGCTTTTGTCTCCGGTGGCTCCCGATCAAAATTGGGCATGGGGGTGGACTCACGAGATGAAGAGAGGGCTTCTGGTGAAGAGAGTGGAGAGGGGAAGGCCCTGGTGGCGCCGAAGTGATCAAGACAGTGGCGGCGGCTGTGGTTGCTGGAGAAGAAGAAGACGACCATCTCTGGTCTTTCTACTGCTACGGGAGGATCAGTGAGGGAGTGAGAGAGGTTGCTTGAGGGCCTGACGAGCTCGAGGCCCCTTAAATAGGCAAGCAATGGCGGTTCCGCGGCAGCCGGGGATAAGATCGCCGGCCGACCGCTTCTGTTGTGGCAGAGCGACGTGGCGATGGCCGGAGCAGGGTCGGTGCTAGCGGACGGGCTTGGGGATAAGGGCGGCCTACTCACGAGGGCAGCTAGCGAGGAGTTGTGGCTTGGGCGACACCGTCCATGGCAGGGCGTACTGTGGCCGTCCGCGTGCCGCCAAGAGGGCCCTAGCAGCGGCGCTGTAGGGCGCCAGGGGCGAGCTGGCGTGTTCTGGTGAGTGGATGAGGTCGGGGTGCGGCTCTGCAAGCGAGCAAGAGCCGGGGCGCGACACGGCGACCCGTGCGCACGCACGTGCAAAACGCGCGCTCTGGGCGCGCCCAGAGCATGCATGCTACGTGCTCGGCAATATGCCAAGGCATGCTAGGGGGCTCCAATCCACAAGAGGGTTAGCAGGGTGGGGCTATGGGCTAGGGCAAATCCATGGGACATGTTGGTCTGGTTAGGGGATCAAGTTCATATAGCAGACTAAAAATCATGCCAAATCTGGCTATGCACACAGGGTGTTTTGACAAAATGCCATGTGCATCTAGGCAACTCTTGGGGTGGCCCAAATCTCTAGATCATAGTCTCTTTAGATGAATGAGAGGGTGGTAAGGTTAGTTTGCCAAAAACAAAAACTTGCTAGTGCAAGTTTGTGAGAAAACTGATTCTGAACAGAAAGTAAAAGGCACTGTTGCATGCACTTAAAATCCTCCAATGGTTCCACTCTTCTGGACTTAAGGGTTTTGTATGGTGTACTACAAGCAGGAGAAAACTCATGGTCACTAGAGCAAAATTGAATAGTGATGCAGTAGAAAACATCCAACTGGGCCAGAATGGAAATGAGGTTGATTCACTCAAATATTTCAAAGGGCAACTCTGGGTTTTTGCATAAGATTGAATTACATACTACTACTAACATCCCAAAATTTTTGTGGAGGTTTTAAAGGAATATTTAAATAGGTTGCAGTGCAAAATTGCCCACTGGACCAGATTTGAAAACTTGGTGTAGAACTCAAAATATCCAATGAATGAAATATATCTTTGCATAAAAGTGATTTAAAAACATCACATGACATCTCCAAATTTTGGTTGGAAATTTAAATAAATTTATCAAATGGTTGTAGTTCAAATAGGGCTCCAAAACTAATGAAAATTCACTTTAAGGAATAAAGCTTAGAGAGAAATAATTATGCAAATAAATCCACTGACAATAGAAATGTTTTTCTTGAAAGGGCAAACAAGTCCAATAATATATTTGGAAAGTTTTTTCACTTGAGGTAAAAACTCCATAATAATAAGGAAAAGAATGGCTCTGAAATCAAAAGGAAATCCAGAAAATAAAAGTTTAAATTTCCTGGCAAAATTTTAATTAATAAAACAAGGTTAAAATTTTGGGGTGTCACAACACTACCCCCCTTAAGAAAAAAAATCTCGTCCTCGAGATTTGCTAAGGGTCGTTTTGAAAATATTGCTCCTATCAGCTGAAACCAAACAGATTACTCATAGCACATACTTGGGTACATCGCATAAGTTGCAACACATAAATAAACATAGCTATGACGTTTACAATGAAAACGGTAAAAGGACAGGATCCCGAGAAAACGTCTCTGGTACTGGGACACACTCTTCTTCTATCGGGGGAAGCGGGTTGACCAGTCGATGGACGCGTCTCTCTTGGTCGGGCCTCAGTGGTCTGCCGATGGCGATCTGAGGATTTAAATCAGTGAGGCTCTAGAGATAACCCATAATTTGCTGGGTCAAACGTTCTTGAGCGATGACATACTGGACAAGGTTGGCCAGTACTGGGTCTCTCTCAATTCGTCCACCGGGAAAGGATGCTACTTCTCCGGGTGCTGCACGGCTCGGAAAGTAATAATACCCTCGTTCGCTGGCATAGGGTACCGCGAATCGAAGGCGAACAATCGCTTCGTGTGCAGCTGATTCTATGGCCATCTGCGGAGTCAGCATAGATTTCCCCAGGAAGGAGACTTCCGTTGGGTCTTGATTTGAGTCTACGGGAGGAATGTGCACTGCTGCCCAATATTTCGAGGTGGATGAGGTGATCCTCGACTTGAGCAGCTCGTACTGGGGTGGCTGGGTAGAACCCATGGTACTGCAGGTAAAGTCCCATGATATTTTAACAAAACTACCCGGGGTTTCATCTGGGGTTCTCAGATAAATGCTAGGGCTCGGCATGGCAAGAAATGGTTGTGAGGGTTGCGCACAAGATGAGGGGTACTCGGCAAGGTCACGAGGTGGCCTTTTATATAGCAACTGGGCTGGGTTATTTACCGCGGTGAGGGGCACTAGTTTGCTGGTTCTGCTCTCATGGGGTCGGGGTCAATGCCACAGATACACACACCTCACAAAAGTGACATGTTACTGTGGGCGCCGTCAGGGTTGGTTTTGGTAGCTACGCCCAGAATTAAAAATGCAACCGTACATCAACACACTTATGCACAGCTACCATTAAAATAGGGGTGCACATGCAGGCAACATTGTGGCGCTACAAGATCACACAATTACAGGGTGTGGACATTCTGAGAATTGGTACTACTCGAGTGACTTAGTCTACCTCGTTTATATCTAAGCGGGCGTGCTTTATGGATGTCGAGGCTTCTCCATTGGCCTCACCGTCGGGGTTAGCTGGAGGGGGTTGAGGAACTGCAGGGTCGGGGTAGCGATGATGACCATCACGGGGATTGTTGGCTACAATCCCGTTGGAGTGTGTTCCCAAAAGGCGACGAAGCACTTCTGGGGTCATCAAAGCACCTTGGTTGATGGCTGTGGCTGACCTCAAGGTCTCGATCGGTTGTCCGAACAGCACGACTGAATTGTCGGCGTCGGGCTCACCTTCTCTTCTTGCTGGGGCTCGGCGGATCAGTTCTCCATGAGCTGCGATTAGATCAAGGGTGATCTGATTGAACAGTTCCTCTAGTGCACTTACATAGCGCACCAGATGCAATAATGCATGATCCGCCTCGTGATCTCCATTGGCAACCTGGGGTGGTCTACCATACCCGTCACAGCTAGGGTAGTAGTAGAATGAGCGACAGTTAACTCTGGGCAACAAGTGCCGGAGTTGAACTATAGCTTCTCGGGCAGCTAGTTGGATGGCTTGTGGCTCAAAGGAAGTTGTCCTTCCGGTGAACCTGTAGGGGCGTTCTGGCGATAGACCCCTACCATAGACGTGCACAGTGGCCCAAAATTGACGGCTTTCACCGCTCATGGACCCTTGGTACACAACATATTCTGGGGGATCTTCTAATGGAAAGGCACGGCGGGTGAGGTTCGCTTGCACGGTCACAAAACCTCCAAGGTTGGTTGCTGTGGTCTCATTGTGAACAATGGGTCCTGGCATTTTAGCTTGGTTTGGGGTAGAGGCTGTGCTGTGCTGGGTTGAGGCTAGCGTGCCCTTGTTATAGAAAAAGGGGATGGAGTCTTCCTTCGCACGCTTGCGAATAAGACAATTTAGGAGTCGGTCACTGGCGCGTGATTGACAGACTAGGTTGATAGGTTGGGCACCGACTGCCAAAAGGTGTCGGGTCACTGTGTGGATATCTTACACGAGAAGCTTGGTCGGGGTTTGGTTAAGGTCTGGTGGGTTGGTTTACCTAGGTTTTCGACCTGGCTAAGATAGGATTAGCCAATGGTCAGCCTGGCTCTGATACCAAGTTTGTCAGGACCGGATTTTCGGGTATTAATTTCCCAAAAGTAGCCCTTGTGCTCACCAGCCCCAACTTGATACAGAAACTCCAAGCAAAATACAGGATATGTAGTACAAGACCATTCTGGCCTATGAGTACAACAAATGGTTTGATAGTGGCTGAAGGCGGAAGCGGTTTGCGGACCACCAGCGTCTATGGGACTCCATTTCCCACACGAACAGCTGACCAGGATAACTCATATCTTCGCGAGGCCGCTATCTCCATTGCATAGGTTCCGGGGCTGTCATCGCAAGGCTCCTCTCCATGTAGGAAATTTGGCCAAGACAATAGCCAGGGACAAGCCAGTGAGTACTTTGAATGTACTCGCAAACATTAAGAACACAGGTATAATATAGCCACTGATAATCATGTTTTAAAAATATTCTATGATCACTTCGTCAGTTATGAAATAAGGTTCATGATGCACGCAAGCAGATCATTCAAATAAAACATGAGTAAACAATGAGGGTGTAGAAATGAAAAGCACCGATCGGGTATCTGAAGCGACGCCTCGAAGGGATAGTAATATGAAGCACGCCTCAGTCGGGCGTCTGAGCGACACCACATAAATGGCTTACATATGAGAGGATTAACAAGCATGCCACTGTCGGGCGTCTGTGCGACACCACATAAAGGGCTTATAAGTAAATGAAATAACAAGCATGCCACAGTCGGGCGTCTGTGCGACACCACATAAAGGGCTTATAAGTAAATGAAATAACAAGCATGCCACAGTCGGGCGTCTGTGCGACACCACATAAAGGGCTTATAAGTAAATGAAATAACAAGCATGCCACAGTCGGGCGTCTGTGCGACACCACATAAAGGGCTTATAAGTAAATGAAATGACAAGCCTGCCGCAGTCGGGTGTCTGAGCGACACCACATAAAGGGCTTATATAAGAATAATCACAGTGAATATCCGGGAGGTAGAACCGTCCCAGGGTTACTCAATAATTCATATAACATAAATCGTTAGTCCATAATAATAATAATCATAATCATTATACGTCACATGTCATAATCAGTGTTCTGGTTTAGTAGTTTTTCCTTCGAAGACCGACACTAAGACCGACACTTGACCCATCCCAGACTGTTGTCCTTAACCATGGACATGGCTATTCGAATAGATTTAATATCTCTGCAAAGGGTGTACTCTTTACCCACGAGTAATGGATTTCTTTAGTCCATGGGAACTAATTCCGTCTACGGTCTTTTAGTCAAAAACACGCCTGACTTGCACACACCAGCTTAACTTTACTCATGTCTGGAATCACCCACGACACCTGTTAAGCAAACTCTAAGTGGGGAGGCTACAACCTCGCGTAGTATGGGATCAAATTTCTATTGCGCGCTCTAAGGGGTGCCCCCCTCTCGGTCCCAACCTGAAACACCCATGCCCCCGGACCAAGTGGCATGCCTACTGGCTGCAGTCGGTATCTTCCACTATGGCCTCTCTGTACGGTGTGTGCTAGACAGGGGTTGACAACTTACTGAACCGTACCCTACCTACAGTAGGGACAAGTGGCAACACGAAACAAGTATGGGGGTTACTGGAACAAGACTCGATTTACGGCCGACTCAAGAGGCTTAAGTATTTCCTGCATGATTAGTATAACAAATATGTTTCAAACCAACAGACAGTATCACTACTCATCATACCTCATCCTACCATACCGGACACAACTGTCCCGACGGGGAACCAGAGATAAGCTCGTGTCTACCCAAGACAGAGACTTTCTCGGCTTCCTTCCGGGAGGCATAAAAGGCATGTGAGAATGATCAAGCTCCAATAGCATGAGGTCACCAGTATGCAAGTATGAGCATATCCTCACGAAAAAAAGTAACGGATACTCCGAGTCACGGTGGTGTTGTAACTGTATCAAACAACACACAATAATATTATGCCAGAGTTCAAAAATGCTTGCCTTCAAGTTGTGGAGAGGCAGGGTGCATTCCAAAACTTTTGAAAGTTTTCTCCTTCTTCAAACTCCTATTTTTGAAAATATTCAAATAACACATATTTTAAAAATAGTACAAAAAAGTTGTTTGGAAAATTTTGAAATAAATATGAAAATAAACTAGACAATATTTGGGAAACAACGTAAAAAGAATCAAGTCATTTGAATTTATATTTAAAAAGTTATAGCCAGTCAAATTCTGTTTTTAAAATAAAACAAAAAAAGAAAACATTTCGAAAACTAAACACGTCGAAGGCGTACTCTGGGTTTACGTCTTCACTTATTCCAGTGTGGACCGGCTCGTGGTCACTGACAGTGGGTCCAGGGGGCCCACTGGTCAGGTTTGACCAGTCGCCTCTCCCTCCTTTTCCTTTGCCCGAGCCGGGGCGGGACTCCGGCGATGCTCGCCGGCGAACGGCGGCACCGTTCAAGAAACCAAGGCCATCCGCGGGTTCAGGGGGTCGAGGCGGTCCTTTCGATGGTCGCTATGGTCCCTGGGGTGGACGGAGTCATCGGTGGCGAGCTCCGCAGCGGACGGTGGCCGTTGGGCAGAGTGGGCTTTTGTCTCCGGTGGCTCCCGATCAAAATTGGGCATGGGGGTGGACTCACGAGATGAAGAGAGGGCTTCTGGTGAAGAGAGTGGAGAGGGGGAGGCCCTGGTGGCGCCGGAGTGATCAAGACAGTGGCGGCGGCTGTGTTTACCAGAGAAGAAGAAGACGACCATCTTTGGTCTTTCTGCTGCTACGGGAGGATCAGTGAGGGAGTGAGAGAGGTTGCTTGAGGGCCTGACAAGCTTGGGGGCCCCTTAAATAGGCGAGCAATGGCGGTTCCGCGGCGGCCGGGGATAAGATCGCCGGCCGACCGCTTCTGTTGTAGGAGAGCGACGTGGCGATGGCCGGAGCAGGGTCGGTGCTAGCGGATGGGCTTGGTGATAAGGGCGGCCTACTCACGAGGGTAGCTGGCGAGGAGTTGTGGCTTGGGCGGCACCGTCCATGGCAGGGCGTACTGTGGCCGTCGGCGTGCCGCCAAGAGGGCCCTGGCGGCGGCGCTGTAGGGCGCCAGGGGCGAGCTGGCGTGTTCTGGTGAGTGGATGAGGTCAGGGTGCGGCTCTGCAGGCGAGCAAGGGCCGGGGCGCGACACGGCGACCCATGCGCATGCACGTGCAAAACGCGCACTCTGGGCGCGCCCAGAGCACGCACGCTACATGCTCGGCAATATGCCAAGCCATGCTAGGGGGCTCCACTCCACAAGAGGGTTAGCAGGGTGGGGCTATGGGCTAGGGCAAATCCACGGGACATGCTGGTCTGGTCAGGGGATCAAGTTCATATAGCAGACTAAAAATCATGCCAAATCTGGCTATGCACACAGGGTGTTTGACAAAATGCCATGTGCATCTAGGCAACTCTTGGGGTGGCCCAAATCTCTAGATCATAGTCTCTTTAGATGAATGAGAGGGTGGTAAGGTTAGTTTGCCAAAAACAAAAACTTGCTAGTGCAAGTTTGTGAGAAAACTGATTCTAAACAGAAAGTAAATGGCACTGTTGTATGCACTTAAAATCCTCCAATGGGTCCACTCTTTTGGACTTAAGGGTTTTGTATAGTGTACTACAAGCAGGAGAAAGCTCATGGTCACTAGAGCAAAATTGAATAGTGATGCAGTAGAAAACATACAACTGGGCCAGAATGGAAATGAGGTTGATTCACTCAAATATTTCAAAGGGTAACTCTAGGTTTTTGCATAAGGTTTAATTACATACTACTACTAACATCCCACAATTTTGGTGGAGGTTTTAAAGGAATATTTAAATAGGTTGCAGTGCAAAATTGCCCACTGGACCAGATTTGAAAACTTGGTGTAGAACTCAAAATATCCAATGAATGAAATATTTTTTTGCATAAAAGTGATTTAAAAACATCACATGACATCTCCAAATTTTGGTTGGAATATTAGATAAATTTATCAAATGGTTGTAGTTCAAATAGGGCTCCAAAACAAATGAAAATTCACTTTAAGGAATAAAGCTAAAAGAGAAATAATTATGCAAATAAATCCACTGACAATAGGAATGTTTTTCTTGAAAGGGCAAACAAGTCCAATAATATATTTGGAAAGTTTTTTTTCACTTGAGGTAAAAACTTCATCATAATAAGGAAAAGAATGGTTCTGAAAATCAAAAGGAAATCTTGAAAATAAAAGTTTAAATTTCCTAGCAAAATTTTAATTAATAAAACAAGGTTAAAATTTTGGGGTGTCACACGGCGCCCGGCGACGAGCGGCGTCAGTGAGAGGGGAGAAGGCGACGAAGGTCATGCGGCCACCGTGGGCGGGCAGAGACGAGCACAGGATCAAGAGGATGGCGATGAGCACAGTGCGCTCCACACTGTTGGGTCTGGCAGGACCTTGCCCGTGCTTGCTGCGGCGAGCTCCAGTGTCGGTGAGTGCCAGGGAGGAGTTAGAATGTTGAGACGATGATGGTGGCGAGGTTTGGCATGTTTGGGTAGGCGGGGAAGCGAGCACGCGAGCAACAGAGGCTCGGGCGCGTCGCAGAGCGCGTCGGCTGCATGCCAACATGCCTGGACGAACGCGGTCACCGCGTGAACTATGACATCAGGTTGATCTAAGCATAAACTCAATGTCTGTCATGTTGTCCATGTTAGTTTTGAGTGTTACCACGATTTGGTTTGGATCCAGGTGTAGTGGAGAAGTTTTCACATACCAAGTAAGTTTCTGGTCAGTAACTTTGTGATGTTACCGTGGTCAAATGGCTTGGAGTTTGAAGTTGTGCTTTGGAGGCTAGTGATAAGTTACTAAGGTAAAGATGCTCAAGACAGTTCAGGTCAAATGGAGCAAGTAAAATGGTAGTTGTTGTAGAAACCACCATTTTTGTCTAGAACAGAAAAGATTTTCTGTAGCAAAAATATTCCAAAAAGTGATGAAATATTTTTCCTCAGGAAGGTGCACTAGGGTTCACAGAATATTTGTGAATTATCTCAGATTTTTCTGAGCCATAAAAATTGGGTTTGCTTTGAAGCAAACAGATCTAGCTTAGTGTTTTTGAAAGAAAATGAATATTTTCATTTAAGAAAAATATTCCAAAGATTATTTTTGGGTGGGTCAGAAGTGAAATGATGACTTAGGAGGGAAGTGAAGCACTTGGGTGAAAGCCAAGGATGCCCAAGTGTTTAAGTCCATATGAAAAGATTCAAAAACTCCAAGTTTCAAAAAATTTCAAATGAAAAATCAAGCAAATAAGAAAGGGCAAAATCCAGGCTGTCATAGCTACTTTGCTGCATCATCCCTTCCTCTTCGGGGAAAACCAATGCAGTGCTCAAGAGGTAGCAGTAAACAAATTACTGTTAAGCAATTGACAGAATTGAGCATAGTTATGAGAATATCTATGTATGATCATGTATATAGGCATCACGTCCGAGACAAGTAGACCGACTCCTGCCTGCATCTACTACTATTACTCCACACATCGACCGCTATCCAGCATGCATCTAGAGTATTAAGTTCAAGAGAACAGAGTAACGCTTTAAGCAAGATGACATGATGTAGAGGGATAAACTCATGCAATATGATATAAACCCCATCTTGTTATCCTCGATGGCAACAATACAATACGTGCCTTGCTACCCCTACTGTCACTGGGAAAGGACACCGCAAGATTGAACCCAAAGCTAAGCACTTCTCCCATTGCAAGAAAGATCAATCTAGTAGGCCAAACCAAACTGATAATTCGAAGAGACTTGCAAAGATAACCAACAATACATAAAAGAATTCAGAGAAGATTCAAATATTGTTCATAGATAAACTTGATCATAAACCCACAATTCATCAGTCTCAACAAACACACCGCAAAAGAAGATTACATCAAATAGATCTCCACAAGAGAGGGGAAGAACTTTGTATTGAGATCCAAAAAGAGAGAAGAAGCCATCTAGCTAATAACTATGGACCCGAAGGTCTGAAGTAAACTACTCACACTTCATCGGAGAGGCTATGGTGTTGATGTCAAAGACCTCCGTGATCGATGCCCCCTCCGAAGGAGCTCCGAAAAAGGCCCCAAAATGGGATCTCGTGGATACAAAAAGTTACGGCGGTGGAATTAGGGTTTTGGCTCCATATCTGGTAGTTTGGGGGTACGTAGGTATATATAGGAGGAAGGAGTACGTCGGTGGATCAACAGGGGGCCCACGAGGGTGGAGGGCGTGCCTGGGGGGGTAGGCGCCCCCCCTACCTCATGGCCTCCTGGTTGATGTCTTGACGTAGGGTCCAAGTCCTCTAGATCATGTTCGTTCCGAAAATCACGTTCCCAAAGGTTTCATTCCGTTTGGACTCCGTTTGATATTCTTTTTCTGCGAAACCCTAAAATAGAAAAAAAACAGCAATTCTGGGATGGGCCTCCGGTTAATAGATTAGTCCCAAAAATAATATAAAATTGTATAATAAAGCCCAATAATGTCCAAAACAGAATATAATATAGCTTGGAACAATAAAAAATTATAGATACGTTGGAGACGTATCAGTAACCTTAATCAAACGCAAGGCATATGTAGAATAGATGTACACAGAAACATGGGGGTGTCACAGGACAACGGGAACAACCTCTTTGGCCTTCGAGTTGGGCCATCAATCATCCGTTCCCCGCATCATTGGTGTCGGGGGGATGACCCCTGGGTAGGCTCAGGGGTGCAAGTCGGCATTTTAAAACATCGGGATGGCTAGGCTCCCTCAGTCCGACTGGCCCTCTAGCCGGCTCCCCCGCCAGAGGCCGGCTGGGCACGACGCCACACCCGGGTCGGCTGGTCGCTATTGGAAATATGCCCTAGAGGCAATAATAAAGTGGTTATTATTATATTTCCTTTTTCACGATAATCGTTTATTATCCATGCTATAATTGTATTGATTGGAAACTCAAATACATGTGTGGATCCATAGACAACAACATGTCCCTAGTGAGCCTCTACCGAGCAAGCTCGTTGATCAAAGATGGCTATGGTTTCCTAGTCATAGACATGAGTTGTCATTTGATAACAGGATCACATTATTAGGAGAATGATGTGATGGACAAGACCCAAACTATAAACATAACACATGATCATATCAAGTTTATTGCTATCGTTTTCTGCATGTCAAGTATCTGTTCCTATGACCATGAGATCATGCAACTCGCTGACACCGGAGGAGTACCTTGTGTGTATCAAACGTTGCAACATAACTGGTGACTATAAAGATGCTCTACAGGTATCTCCAAGGGTGTCTGTTGAGTTGGCATGGATCAAGACTGGAATTTGTCACTCTGTATGACGGAGAGGTATCTCGGGCCCTCTGGGTAATACAACATCACAAGAAGCTTGCAAGCATGTGACTAATGAGTTTGGTCACGGGATCTTGTATTACGGAACGAGTAAAGAGACTTGCCAGCAACAAGATTGAACTAGGTATGGAGATACCGACGATCGAATCTCGGGCAAGTAACATATCGTCGGACAAAGGGAATTATATACGGGATTAACTGAATCCTTGACATCATGGTTCAACCGATAAAGATATTCGTGGAATATGTAGAAATCAATATGGGCATCTAGGTCCCGCTATTGGTTATTGACCGGAGAGGAGTCTCGGTCATGTCTACATGATTCTCGAACCCGTAGGGTTGCACGCTTAACGTTTGATAGCGCTAGGGTAGTATTGAGATATTAACAGTGGAAAGTATGAAGGTTGTTTCGAGTCCCGGATGGGATCCGGAACATCACGAGGATCTCTGGAATAGTCCAGAGGTAAATATTCATATATGGAAAGTTGTTATCGGGGTTCCAAAAACAGTTTGAGTTTTTTCGGTATTGTTCCGGGAAGGTTCCAGAAGGTTCCGGAGTGGGGCCCACTAATAATCCCCAAGTGCGGGGAATCATCATAGCAGTTTCCAAAG
The DNA here is from genome assembly GCF_018294505.1 of Triticum aestivum. Classification (NCBI taxonomy): domain Eukaryota; kingdom Viridiplantae; phylum Streptophyta; class Magnoliopsida; order Poales; family Poaceae; genus Triticum; species Triticum aestivum. The sequence continues at coordinate 581,328,039 of NC_057800.1, forward strand.
GTGGAAGTGATAAGTATGGAGTGTCGAACCCACAAGGAGCTAAAGGAAAGATCAATATTCTCTCAAGTCCTATCTGCCACTGATAAAACTCTACATACACCGAACGTTTGCTTCCATCTAGAAACGAGAAATAAAACTACGTTGTGGGTATAAAAAGAATAGCTTTGCATGATATAGGAGAACTAAAATATAAAAATAGGTGTTGTTAACATAAACTTAGAATATATTACTATATATTATAAATAGCGAGTGTGGAATAATGATGGATCGGTGTGCGGAATTATCCTTGGAAATTGTTAACAAGATTGGTAGTCGTCATTGCAATTTTATATGAGGGAGAGGCATAAGCGAACATACTTTCTCTCCTTGGATCATATGCACTTATGACTGGAACTCTAGTAAGCATCCGCAATTACTAAAGATCATTAAGGTAAAACCCAGCCATAGCATTAAAGTATCAAGTCCCCTTTATCCAATACGTAACAACCCCCTTACTCGGGTTTATGCTTATGTCACTCAAGCAACCCACTATAAGCGAATCATGAACGCATTTCAACACCCTACAGCGGGAATCCTTCACGTGCGCGCGACACAGAAGGCACCATGGGACAACACCAAAATAAAACATACAACTCAAACCAATCTATATCATCAATCAACCCAAAAGACAAAAGAAATCTACTCAAAATATCATAGGATGGCAACACATCATTGGATCATAATATGTGGCATAAAGCACCATGTTCAAGTAGGGGATTACAGCAGGGTGCGGGAGAGTGGACCGCGTAAAAGAGATGCGGATGGTGATGAAGATGGTGATGTTGATGAAGACGATCACCGCGGTGATGATTCCCCCGGTGGCACTCCGGCGCCACCGAGAGAGAGGGGGGAGAGAGTCTCCGCCATGTGCTTCCTCGTCCATGGCCTCCCCCCTAGATGGGGAGAGGTTCTCCCACTGGTCCTTGGCCTCCATGGTGATGATGGCCCCCTCCGGGATCCTCCTCCATGGCCTTTGGCGATGATGGCCCTCTCCGGCAGGGTGCCGGAGAGGGCCTAGATTTATTTTTCATGGCTACAGAGGCTTGCGGTGGTGGAAGTCCCAATCTAGATTTATTTTTGGGCTTTTTGGTACTTATAGGAATTTTTGGCATCGATCTCACGTCAAGGGGGTCCAAGAGGCAGAGACAAGGTAGGAGCACCCTCCGGGGGGGGGGGAGGGCGCACCCCCTACCTTTTTGTCGCCTCGGGACTCTTCTGGTCCAACTCTTGTGCTTCGGGGTTCTCTTTTGGTCCATAAAAAATCACCGTAAATTTTCAGCCCATTTCGAGAACTTTTATTTCTGCAAAAAATGGCACCATGGTAGTTCTGCTGAAAACAATATCAGTCTGGATTAGTTCTAATCAAATCATACCAAAACCATATAAATTTTTTGTAAACATGGCATGAATACTTCATAAATTATAGATACGTCGGAGACGTATCAGCATCCCAAGCTTAATTCCTGCTCGTCCTCGAGTAGGTAAATGATAAATAAATAATTTATGAAGTGTGAATGCTAGCATAGTGCATAAATTTGATCAATGATAGTTCCAAACACTTTTTCTACCATTATTCTTTATCATAAATAGTAGCTCATCTCGTAAAACTTCTCATGATCAAGTTGCAAGCTATTACATGTTAATGTATAGACCATAAAGTTTCTTGAGAACTAACAAACTAGGCTTTCAGTCACCAAACAATTACAATTCATCTTATTTTCAGGAAGGGTATATGTAAGAGTTTAGATTTAGCAAATTCCACATACTCAACTATCATATAGTCTTCCATGATTGCTAAACTCAAAGCATATTTTGAGAACAAATAGTATTCGTCGAACATAGAGAAAGATAGGGGTGTCGGTGTCAAAACCGGCGGATCTCGGATAGGGGGTCCCGAACTGTGCGTCTAAGGCGCATGGTAACAGGAGGCAGGGGACACGATGTTTACCCAGGTTCGGGCCCTCTTGATGGAGGTAATACCCTATGTCCTGCTTGATTGTTCTTGATGATATGAGTATTACAAGAGTTGATCTACCATGAGATCAGAGGCTAAACCCTAGAAGCTAACCTATGGTATGATTGTATGTTGTCCTACGGACTAAACCCTCCGGTTTATATAGACACCGGAGGGGGCTAGGGTTACATAAAGTCGGTTACAAGGGAGGAGATCTACACATCCATATTGCCTAGCTTGCCTTCCACGCCAAGTAGAGTCCCATCCGGACACGATACGAAGTCTTCAATCTTGTATCTTCATAGTCCAACATTCCGGCCAAAGGATATAGTTTGGCTGTCCGGAGACCCCCTAATCCAGGACTCCCTCAAGGGGCTTAATGTTTCACCTCCCAACTTATTTATCATATAGATAATTGTCAACAATAATAGTTCATGATCAAATGTATTTGAATGGCCATATATGCTTGGATCTTTCCCCACCACATGATGCTTGACAACTAAAGAATAATTGAGGTTGAAATAAGAAGGGATACTATTGACTCTTGCATAAAAGTAAATACATGAAAGTAAAAGATAGGGCCTTCGCAGAGGGAAGCAGAGGTTGTCATGCGCTTTTTAATTTTGGCTGCGCAAACTCTTAGTGCAAAGGAATGTCACATTGTATTGCCCTTTTTTATTACAACCTTTATTATGGAGTCCGTTGCTTTTATTTCTTTACCATCACAAGTTCATACAACACTTACTTTCCTTTACAATAAAAGATCATACATATTAGGAGCAATTTTTATTGATTTTTGAACCGATGACAACTTACTTGAAATATCTTATTCAATCCATGTAGATATGGTGGACACTCATGGCATGAAATGGGGTTTAAGGGTTTTGGATGCACAAGTAGTATCTCTACTCAGTACAAAATTTTGGCTAGCAAAAGATCCTAAGCAAGCATTACATGTTAGAGGATCCATAACAATATTACTTCTTTGCAAATATACCCAAACATAACTCATTACGTTGTCTTCCTTGTCCAACTTCAACAAATTTGCTCAAGTTTGTAAATAATTAACGGGGCTCACAATCATGGAAGATGTCCAAGATAGTATATTTATATGTGAAATCTCTCTTCCTTCAATATTCTTTCATGAATTGTTCAAGTGACCAATGTTGAGTTTGCTAACTTTCAATAAATTTTACCACCTATACTCCTTATAAGTGAAGTCATTACTTCCCATGGGATAAGCATTTGAAGCATATATAATTTCAGATCTATGATACTCAATTCATTCAACCATTTACTCATAGGATATAAGTGAAGCACGTGAGTAAATGACAAACTACTCCAAAAAGATATAAGTGAAGAACAATGAGTAGTCAAATAATTAACTAGCCATGGGAGGACTCTCTCTCTCTCTCATTCAAGATTTTAGATCCAACGATTTTATTCAAACATCAAGTAAAATGAAAATATGCTCCAAGCAAAACACATATCATGTGACGAATAAAAATATAGCTCCGAGTAAGGTATACCGATGGTTTTGAAGATGAAAAAGGGGATGCCTTTTGGGGCATCCCCAATGTCGGTGTCAAAACCGGCGGATCTCGGGTAGGGGGTCTCGAACTGTGCGTCTAAGGCGGATGGTAATAGGAGGTAGGGGACATGATGTTTTACCCAGGTTCGGGCCCTCTTGATGGAGGTAAAACCCTACGTCCTGCTTGATTATTCTTGATAATATGAGTAGTACAAGAGTTGATCTACCACGAGATCGGAGAGGCTAAACCCTAGAAGCTAGCCTATGGTATGATTGTATGTTGTCCTACGGACTAAAACCCTCCGGTTTATATAGACACCAGAGGGGGCTAGGGTTACACAAGGTTGGTTACAAAGGAGGAGATATACATATCCGTATTTCCTAGCTTGTCTTCCACGCCAAGTAGAGTTCCATCCGGACACGGGACGAAGTCTTCAATCTTGTATCTTCATAGTCCAACAGTCCGGCCAAAGGATATAATCCGGCTATCCGGATACCCCCTAATCCAGGACTCCCTCAGTAGCCCCTGAACCAGGCTTCAATGACGATGAGTCCGGCGCGCAGTGTTGTCTTCGGCATTGCAAGGCGGGTTCCTCCACCGAATACACCACGGACGAGTTTGAATACAAGGATAGTGTCCGACCGTGCAAAATAAGTTGCACATACCACCGTAGAGAGAATAATATTACCACAAATCTAATCTGCTAACACGTTTTGGTAGCATGACATCACGCCACGGCCCGGTAATTATTTGAACCGTTTTTCTTTAACTAGCCCCGCACATAACGCGAGGTGGTTTCTTGACACGTCTTGTCAAAGCAGAGATCGTGTTCCCCTTATTACGGGATTCTCATCAATACGGACGTGGGTAACCCAACCGCGTCATCAATTACTGCGCTTGGGGGATAAGTGAGTTTTGCCAGGCTAGTGGGGGCGCATAGTTTAGTCCGCCCTTATAAAGGGATAAGATCTCACCTTTTTCTACCCACGCCTTCTTCCTCTTTGCTCATCCATTCTCGCGCACTCGAGCTCCAGCGCCCAAGTCCGCATCCTTCTCCTCAACTCTCTCCAAACATGTCCGAAGCGGGAGGCAAGTGGATGGCCTCCTCCGTCACGGAGGGTCACATCAAAAAGCTACGTGGAGCCGAATACTTAGCCGCGGATATCGCGCACCGGCTGCCAGCCGCGGGGCAGATCGTCCCTACCTTGGAACCTCACGAAAGGGTGATTTTCCTCCCCCATTTCATCCGCGGATTAGGGTTTCCCCTCCATCCATTCGTCCGCGGCCTCATGTTCTATTAGGGCTGGACTTTCATGATCTGGCCCCGAATTCCATCCTCAACATCTCAGCGTTCATCGTCATGTGCGAGGCTTTCCTCCGCATCCGGCCCAACTGCCTATGGCTGAAGACCTTCAACATCAAGCCGAAGGTAGTAGGCAGCCAACAAGCGGAATGCGGCGGAGCCATGGTCGGAAAAATGCCCAATGTTACATGGCTCGAGGGCTCCTTCTTGGAGACCGTAAAGGGGTGGCAATCGGGGTGGTTCTACATCACCGAGCCGCGCGACACCAACTGGGTGGCGGCCCCCGAGTTTCGATCCGGAATCCCCACGCGGCTCACTTCCTGGAAGGAGAAGGGCTTGTCTTGGGGCTCTTAGGTGGAGCTGGACGGACTCCAGAAGTGTATCCAGAACATGACAAGCAAGAAACTTAAGCTTGTCAACATAGTCCAGGTCATGATCTTTCGTCGGATCCTCCCGTGTCAACAACGGGCTTTCAACTTATGGAAGTTCGACCCGGCCCAGCACAAGACTCTACGCGAGCTCTTCGACACGACGCATAAGGACGTCTGGAAGGTGCTGTTCAAGGGCGCCGAGGACCCTCCTTCTCTTACCGAGGACCGCGGGCTAAGCACGAAGCGCCCTGTGAATCCGGTAAGTACTGTACATCTGGTAGGGTATTTATTTCCCATAGCTTAACCATGTGCGGAGTCTGAGCTCCCATGCCTTTGATAGGACTGGGTGGAGACATCGGAGCAGATTAACTGTCCGGCCCCTCTGCCCGAAGACCCTGCGGATGCTCTCCTGGCGGAGATGCGAACTCCGGCTCCTTATGAGGTGCCGGAGAAGACCAAGAAGAAGCCCAAGGGAACCCGAAGGAGTTCCCGACGCCGGGTGGTATCGGACTCATCGTACGATAACTCCGAGACGCACTCCTTCCGTGAAGATGAGGAGAAGGAAGATGAAGAATCTCCCCCTCCAGCCGGGGGAGACAAGAAAAGGAAGGCCACCCCAACCGGGGAGGCCGAAGGGTCCAAGAAGAGAACGACTCTCCTTCCGGACTATTCCACTGCCGCCGCCGACGGCAAAGACGAGTGGCTGCTTAGGGCCAAGCCCCTGGCAAAGTCGTAAGTATTCGGATACCAGAGTAACTCATAACATACTTTTGTTGCACTGCTTCCCCTAACGTTGAACATGATTATGCAGTCCGCCCCAAGCCCGTATCGACGTATGCTCATCGGACTGTTCCTTGGACTCGTCGGACATGGATAGTGATACACTTCCAACCGCCTCCTCTCCTTGCCCTACGGACAATGTCGAGGTATTGTCTCAAGGGGCACTGAGCCGGGGGGAGACAGTCCCGGAGGCGCCTCAAGGCGACCTTCCGGACTCCAGGAGCAAGGGAGTAAGGCTCCCAGGGGCTCCAAGTTCGGCCCTCAGCCGAACACCGCGCCGGAACCTCAAGTGGTTCCGGACTCGGGTAGGCGGCCCCCTTCCAAGAAGGGAAAGCCGTCCGTGCCAGAGACCTTTGTCCAACCAGAGGCATCGAACGACCTGCTGGGAGCGCTTCGTGACGCTTCCATTGACAAAGAGCACCGCACTATTATGAGTGCGGTGATCAAGAAGGTTCAGTCCGCCAAGAGCGGACTGGCTAAAGCCTGTGCCAGCCTTCTAACAGGCTTTGAGGTAAGTATTTAAAGTATAGGAAAAATATTACCGCATAGATAGTAGCCCCTGATGCTCTGTTTGGTGCTCACAAAGAAAAGCCGAATAGAGGATCAATAATATCTGTAGGAGTCTAATATAAGTATGTATGTATGTGTATGCAGGCTTCGCTGCTGACCTCTGCCGCACTGACTGTGGAGGTCGCCGCACTGAAGCAGGACCTCGAGCGGTCCGAGAAGGAGCTCGGCCTTGCCAAGAGGCATCTCGAGGAGAACAAAGGTAAGTAATACCTTGTCTATATAGAAAAAGAAAATGTGGTTGCAAACTGACAGGATCATCATGAATGTGCCAGGGGCCACGACCGAAGTGGCAACCCTGAAGCAAGCGCTATCGGAGGCTGAAAACAAAGCGGCCAAGGAGCGCACCGTGCAGGAGAAACAAGAGGCACTGGTGGGCGAGGTGCAACAAGAGCTCCAGGCTCTCGCAAAGAAGCACGAGGCTTTGGAGCTTCACTTGAAGACACGAGAGTCTGAGCTTGTCGCGGCCCTCGAGAGCACAAAGCATGCCAAGGCTGAAACCCAAAAGTCCCTTTAGGAACTTGAGGCGATGAAGAAGATAGCAGCGGGTAAGGCCTTCAATATGCCAAGCAAGCATGTGAAAGTAAATTACTTGTTACTTACCCGAGTCCGGAGCTCTCCAGGAGCATTCGCAGATTTGCCCTGCAGCGTGTCGGATGCCGCGAAGTATTACCAGGCCAAGGAGGGAAGCTCGACGGAGAAGTTGTTCTGGTCTCAATATACTAGGACTAAGGGAGTCCTGGATTAGGGGGTCTCCGGACAGCCGGACTATCTCCATTGGCCGGACTGTTAGACTATGAAGATACAAGATTGAAGACTTCGTCTCATGTCCGGATGGGACTCTACTTGGCGTGGAAGGCAAGCTAGGCAATACGTATATGGATATCTCCTCCTTTGTAACCTACCTTGTGTAACCCTAACCCTCTCCGGTGTCTATATAAACCGAAGGGTTTTAGTCCGTAGGACAACAATCACAACATACAATCATACCATAGGCTAGCTTCTAGGGTTTAGCCTCTCTGATCTCGTGGTAGATCTACTCTTGGAACACCCATATCATCAATATTAATCAACCTGGACGTAGGGTTTTACCTCCATCAAGAGGGCCCGAACCTGGGTAAAACTTCGTGTCCCTTGCCTCCTGTTACCATCCGGCCTAGACGCACAGTTCGGGACCCCCTACCCGAGATCCGCCGGTTTTGACACCGACATTGGTGCTTTCATTGAGAGTGCCGATGTGCCGTCGCCACCAGGAAGGATGCCTCATCCCGTCTTCAAAGACGGCATTATCGCTGAGGGAGCTTTGGCTATCGGCCAAACTCTCCGACTAGGTGGTTTTCTTATGACCGCCCGTTCGGCCGCTGCACCGACGATGACTTCTCAGGTCATCGAAAGCAATCTTCACGTCAACTCGGAACTCGCCGAGCAGTTAGATCCAATGGAGCTCTCTTCCCTGAATGAGCTCTTGGATCGCATCGCCGCCCTGGGAGTCGCTACAGACTATGATCAGATTGGGCCTAAACCCGATCTGAGAGAGATCAACTCTCCCCAGGTCACCCATCACGTTGCAGTGGTGGAGGAACAATGCGGCAACCCTTCATCTATCTTAAGGACTAGCTATGTCCGGATTCCCTATCCCTCCAAGCCGGATACCCACGGAGGGGAGGACGTCACTCAAGGCCTGAACCTAGAATCATGCAGCGGGCTAGATTCATCGGAAAACATCCAAGACTCCAAACCTTCGAGTTCGGAAATTCTTGGCCCCTGAGTCTCAGATTGGGTAAGGATTCGGATTCAATTCCACCCACCCACCCAAACATACGCGATCTATCCCAAATTAGGCAAGAGTGCGAAGAAACAGTACACCATTACTAGGCCAGATTCCTCCTGATCATGAACAGGATAAAGGACTGCCGCGAGGAAGACGCAATTTCATTCTTCTGCAATAATTGCACAGACAAGGGAATCCTCAACGCCATAAGTCATCGCGAAATTACACGCTTTGCCGACTTGGTGTCCATAGTACGAAAGTACTGTGCGATGGAAAGCGCCTGGAAAACCGAAATAAAATTTTGGGATAATCCGGCCCTGAATACAAACCCAGTCCGAAATAAAATTCACCTGGGTTAACTACCAAAAATCAAAAGCCCTCTACAGGGAAAGGAACCGTACTGGAGGGATGGCTCAACGGACCCTGCAAAATTCATAGTACAGTGGATGCAATACCAACGCACAACCTTAGAGCATGTTGGATACTCCGGCAGGTGGCCAAAAGTGGTGAGGGTCTACTCCTCCCAAAAACCACAGAGCACCATCCCGTGGACAACAATGCGGTGTTAACGGTCTTTGAGACCTTCGCGTCAAATAATAGACGCAAGCGAACACTCCGCAGCATAGCCGAAATCTGCCACGTAGCAGAAATAAATCCTTGGAGTGACACGGCTATTACCTTCACCGCCAGTGACGAACCCAAATTCCGAACAGCCCGAGCACCAACCGCACTGGTCCTCAGTCCAATCGTGGACGGCTTTTGACTCACCAAGGTACTCATGGACGGCGGCAGCGGATTAAACCTCATCTATGAGGAAACTCTTCAAAAGATGGAAATAGACTGGAACCGCATTGAGCAAAGCAGCACAACCTTTAGAGGAATCATCCCCAGTCGGGAAGCACGTTGTGCTGGAAAAATCACACTAGACGTGGTATTCGGCACGCCGGATAATTACAGGTCCGAAGAAATTACATTCCAAGTGGCCCCGTTCAGTAGCGGATACCACGCTCTATTAGGGTGGGAGGCGTTTACAATCTTCCAAGCCATACCCCATTACGGGTACATGAAGCTCAAAATGTCCGGGCCCAACGGAATCATCACTCTTGTTAGTGATTCGGACATAGCACTCCACGCCGAAAATAAGACAGCTGCACTGGCCCTTGAGGCACTATCCGAGGCCCTAGCGGCCGAAGAACTAACTGCGCTACGCTCCAAAGTGAACAGGGACGACGTGATACTCGATAAAAGATCCAAGTCCACCTCCTTTAAGCCGGTAGACGAAATAGTCAAATTCCAAGTCCATCCAATGGACCCTACAAAAACAGCTTCCATAGGGGCATAGTTAAACCCTGATGTCGATGCCGCACTGCGAGAGTTCCTACGTGAGAACTGGGACATTTTTGCTTGGCACCCTTCAGACATGCCAGGAATCCCACGCAGGCTGGCCGAACACAACCTAAATATCCTAAAAGGATTAAAGCCAGTCAAGCAGGCTCTTCGACGTTTCTCCGAGCCTAAAAGACAAGCCATGGGCGAGGAACTAGCCAAGCTATTGGAGGCCGGATTCATCAGAGACATAAAACATCCGGACTGGCTAGCAAACCTGGTATTGGTACCAAAGAAGGACAAATCCTGGCGCTTGTGCATCGATTTTAAGGACCTTAACAAGGCCTGCCCAAAGGAGCCCTTCCCCCTCCCCCACATCGATCAAATCATCGATGCTACCGCAGGACACGATTCACTGTGTTTCCTCGACGCATACTCCGGCCACCAGCAAATCAAAATGGCAGAGCCATACCAAGCCGCAACGGCATTCATCACACCATACGGCCCATTCTGCTTCAACACAATGCCCTTCGGGCTAAAAAACGCCGGCGCAACATATCAGCGCATGATTCAGACATTTCTGGCAAACCAGATCGGCAAAATAGTGGAGGCATACGTGGATGATGTGGTCATTAAAACCAAGCATGTCGAAACTCTAGTAGACGACTTGAGCATCACATTCGACAACCTCCGAACATATGACATCAAGCTCAATCCAGAAAAATGCATTTTCGGCGTACCAGCCGGAAAGCTCCTGGGATTCATCGTCTCCAGTAGAGGCATCGAAGCTAATCCGGCCAAAATCCGAGTGTTGTTACAGTTGGCTACCCCAACAGAACTCAAACAAATAAAAAAATTGACTGGATGCGTGGCGGCTCTAAGCCGCTTTATCTCCCGCTTGGGAGAAAAGGCATTACCCCTTTATCGCCTCCTCCGGCGCGCCGAACACTTCGAGTGGAAGGACGCCGCCACGGCCGAACTCAACGAAATAAAAGCCATATTGACAACAAACCCAGTCCTGGCCGCGCCAAACATTGGTGAACCAATGCTATTATACATTGCGGCAACTCATCAAGTAGTAAGCGCAGTGCTCGTCGTCAAGCGAGAAGTGGACGGACACAAATTCCCCCTTTAAAAGCCGGTTTACTATGTGTCCGCTATCCTTACTCCATGCAAATCACGGTACCCGCATTATCAAAAGATAGCGTATGCAGTATTTATGGCATCCCGGAAGCTGCAACACTATTTTCAAGAGTGTTCGATAACGGTAGCCTCGGAAGTACCACTTAATGATATTATAAACAACCGCGACGTGACGGGCCGGATTGCCAAATGGGCCATTGAGCTCCTCCCATTCGACATAACTTATAGGCCACGACATGCTATTCAGTCGCAAGTTTTGGCTGACTTCGTCGCTGAATGGACGGAAGCCGAACTCCCTAAAGAGTATGGCACATATTCAAACTGGATCATGCACTTCACCGGCTCCAAAATGTTGGCCGGTCTGGGGGCTGGCGTCGTTTTGACGTCCCCAATGGGAGATACTGTCAATACGTATTACAGATAATGTATATGGACTCCAACAACGTAGCCGAATATGAGGCCCTTCTACATGGTCTCCGGATGGCAGTATCCATGGGCATTCAACGCCTAGAGGTGCGCGGGGATTCGAACCTCGCGATATCCCAAATAAATGGAGACTTCGATGCTAAGGATCCAAAAATGGTAGCTTATCGCAATGTCGTCCTAAAAATGTCAGCTCGGTTCGAGGGGCTCAAATTTCACCCTGTGGCTCAGGAAAACAATCAGGCGGTGGATATCCTCGCCCGCATCAGCGCAAAACGTGACGCGGTACCTCCCAACATATTTCTGGAATGGCTCTTCAAGCCATCCGTAGCATCGGAAGGGGACACCGGTAACAACAGTCCGGACCCGGCCAAAATACCCGAAACCGAACTCTCTGACACAATCGGACGCTCCGCCACCGAAATAACACAATCAGCCCACGAAATAATGGCCATTGTGGCCCCGTGGACAGAACCATTCCTGGCCTACTTAACTAGACAGGAACTTTCGGAGGACCAAAATGAGGCACGCTGCATAGTGCAGCGATCCAAGGCCTACAGGGTCCACGAGGGAGAATTGTACAAAAAAAGCGCTACTAGAGTCCTTCAACGGTGCATCTCCAAAGAGGAAGGGCGGAACCTTTTGGCAGAAATTCATGCCGGACTCGGCAGTCATCACGCCACAGCCCGGGCTCTTGTAAGCAAGGCCTTCCGTACAGGATTCTATTGGCCAACGACCCGGGCAGACGCACAGGACTTGGTCCAACGTTGCGCCGGTTGCCAACTCTTTGCAAATCAAAGCCACATGACACCTACCGCCCTCCGAACAATCCCCATTACACGGCCCTTCGTGGTCTGGGGGCTTGACATGGTTGGACCCCTTAAAGGGGGAACCCACAAGAAAAAATATTTATTGGTCATTGTGGATAAATTCACCAAATAGATAGATGCCAAACCAGTTAAAACAGCTGAATCCGGACCGGTGATAGATTTCATATCCGGGGTTGTACACCGTTACGGCGTCCCCCGTAGCATCATGACTGATAACGGCACGAACTTCACGGCCGATGAGGTAAAACTCTGGTGCAGCAAAATGGGCATCAAGCTCGATTATGCTTCAGTCTATCACCCACTGTCGGTGTCAAAACCGGTGGATCTCGGGTAGGGGGTCCCGAACTGTGCGTCTAGGACGGATGGTAACAGGAGACAAGGGACACAAAGTTTTACCCAGGTTCGGGCCCTCTCGATGGAGGTAAAACCCTACGTCCTGCTTGATTAATATTGATGATATGGGTAGTACAAGAGTAGATCTACCACGAGATCAAAGAGGCTAAACCCTAGAAGCTAGCCTATGGTATGATTGTTGTTGTCTATGTTGTCCTACGGACTAAAACCCTCCGGTTTATATAGACACCGGAGAGGGTTAGGGTTACACAAAGTCGATTACAATGGTAGGAGATTTGCATATCCGTATCGCCAAGCTTGCCTTCCATGCCAAGGAAAGTCCCTTCTGGACACGGGACGAAGTCCTCAATCTTGTATCTTCATAGTCCAGGAGTCCGGCCGAAGGTATAATCCGGCTATCCGGACACCCCCTAATCCAGGACTCCCGCAGTAGCCCCTGAACCAGGCTTCAATGACGACGAGTCCGGCGTGCAGATTGTCTTCGGCATTGCAAGGCGGGTTCCTCCTCCAAGTACTTCATAGAAGATTTTGAACATAAAGATAGTGTCCGGCTCTGCAAAACAAGTTTCCACATATTGCCATAGAGAGAATAATATTTACACAAATCTAATCTGCTGACGTATTCCGTAGTGTGACACACCACGGCCATGCCTTTATCTGAGTCGTTTCATTATCCCATCTCAGCGCGTCATGCGAGGCAGTTTCCTTGGCACGTCTTGTTAAAGTAGAGATCGTGTCCCCTTATTCCGGGATTCTCATCAATACGGGCATGGGTAACCCAACCGCGCCATTGATTACGACGCTTGGAGATAAGCGAGTTTTATCAGGCGGGTGGGGACACGTAGTTGCGTCCACCCATATAAGGGGATAAGGATCCACCTTTTCACCTACGCCTTCTTCCTTCCTTGCTTATCCATTCTCGCGCTCTCGAGCTCCAGCGCCCAAGTCCGCACTCCCCACCTCAACCTCCTCCAGCCATGTTCAGAGCGGGAGGCAAGTGGATGGTTTCCTCCGTCATGGAGGGACACATCAAAAAACTAAGGAAGGCCGGATACTTGTCTAACGACATTGCGTACCGGCTTCTAGAAAAGGGGCAGCTCATCCCCACCCCTATGCCCCATGAGAGGGTGGTGTTCCTCCCCCATTTCGTCCGCGGACTGGGCTTCCCTCTTCACCCCTTTGTCCGGGGGCTCATGTTCTACTATGGCCTGGATTTCCACGATCTGGCCCCGAACTTTGTCCTCAACATCTTGGCGTTTATCGTTGTGTGCGAGGCTTTCCTCCGCATCCGCCCCCATTTCGGCCAATGGCTCAAGACTTTCAGTGTCAAGCCGAAGGTGGTGCATGGCAACCAGGCGGAGTGCGGAGGCGCCATGGTGGGCAAGATGGCCAATGTTTTATGGCTCGAGGGCTCCTTTGTGGAGACCCTGAAGGGGTAGCAATCGGGGTGGTTTTACATCACCGAGCAGCGCGACCCCGAATGGGTCGTAGCCCCCGTGTTTCGATCTGGACCCCCTACGCGGCTCACCTCCTGGAAGGAGACGGGCCTGTCGTGGGGTAAAAAAGGAGAGCTAACCGGACTCCAAACATGCATCCAAACCCTGGTGGACAAGAAGCTCAAACTTTTCAACGTTGTCCAGGTTATGCTCATCCGCCTGATCCTCCCGTGTCAACAACGGGCTTTCAACCTGTGGGAGTTCGACCCGGCATGACACCAAACTCTGAGTAGGCTCTTCGACATGACGCACGAAGATGCCTGGAAGGTGCTTTTCAAGGGCGCCGAGGCTCCCGCATTTGCTACTGAGGATCGCGGATTCAGAACGCAGCGTCACGCTCATGCGGTAAGCTGTTTTTTCCTTTTATAGGGTATTAGTTTTTCATAGTTCGACTCCATGCGGGATCTAAGCTCCCTTACCTTTGACAGGATTGGCAGGTGACGTCCGGACAGATCAACTGTCCGGCTCCTTTGCCCGAAGGCCCAGCGGACGCTTGCTTGGCGAAGCTGCTGGTTCCGGCACCCTATGTGGTGCCGGAGAAGAAGGCCGCGAAAAAGGCCACGGGGACTCGAAAGAGTGCCCGGCGCCAGGAGGTGTCAGATCCATCATCCGACGGTTCCGAGGCGCATTCCTCCCATGAAGACGAGGAGGAAGAAGAAGAGACCTCTCCCCCTCTAGCGGGAGGAGAGAAGAAAAGGAAGGTAGCCCTCTCTGAGGAGGCCCGAGGGTCCAAGAAGGGAAACCCCTTCCTCCGGACTACTCCACCAATGCCGATGACGTCGGAGAGGAGTGGCCACCCAGGGCCAAGCCCCTGGCAAAATCGTAAGTATCCGGATACCAGAGTAATTCATAGTATTCGTTTATTGCACAGCTTTCCCTTATGTCGAATATGTTTATGCAGCCCACCCAAAGACCGGCTCGACGCATCGTCGAGCGGCTCACTGGACTCGTCGGATGTGAACTCGCTTTCGACGGCTTCCTCCCCCCGCCCTACGGACGACACCGAAGTGTTGTCCCAACAGGTTCCAAGCCGGGAGGAGGTGGTCCTGGAGGCGCCGCAAGGCGACATCCCGGATTCCAGGAGGAAAGGGGATGAAACCCCCCAGGGCTCCAAGTCCGGCTCTAGGCCGGACACCGCTCCGGAACCTTCAAAGGTTCGAGAGTCCGGCGGGGGACCTCCTTCCAAGAGGAGTAAGCCCACCATGCCGGTGACCCCCGTCCAATCGGAGGCGCCGGATAATCTGTGGGAGGCGCTCCAAGGCGCCTCCATCGACGAGGAGCACCGCACCATTATGAGGGCGGTGGTCCAGAAGGTTCAGTCCGCCAAGAGCGGACTGACTGAAGCTTGTACTAGCCTGTTAACAGGCTTTGAGGTAAGTAAAGAATGTGTAAATAATGTTACCGCATAGACAGTAGCCCATGATGCTCTGTTTGGCGTTCGGGAAGAAAAGCCGAATAGAGGATCAACTAAAATTCGTAGGAGTATAACAAAAAGGAGTCAATATGCGTATGCAGGCTTCCCTGCTTGCATTCGCCGCACTGACTGCAGAAGTGGACACGCTAAAGCAGAACCTTGAGCGGTCCGAGCAAGAGCTCGAGCGTGCCAAGAAGCAGCTTGAGGACAATGAAGGTAAGAAATACCTTGTTTAAATATATATAAAAAGGTGCAATTGCAAAAAATGACAGGATTATCGTGGCTATTGTAGGGGCCACGTCTGAGGTGGCGACCCTTAAGCAAGCGCTGGACGAGGCCGAGAAGAGGGCGGCCACGGAGCGCACCGAGCGGGAGAAGTATGAGGCCGAGGTTGGCAAGGTACGGCAAGCGCTCCAGGCTCTCATGGAAAAACATGAGAGTTTGGAGCTTGACTCAAAGACGCGAGCGTCCGAGCTCGCGGTGGCTATTGAAAATGCCAAGTCTGCCAAGGCCGAATCCCAGAAGACCCTCCTGGAGTTGGATGAGGTGGAGAAGATAGCGGCGGGTAAGGCATTCTTTATGCAAAGCAAACACATAAACGTGAGTTACTTGTTACTTACCCGAATCTGGAGCTCTCCAGGAGCGTTCGCAGATCTTCCCCGGAGTGTGTCCGATGCCGCCGCATTCTATAGAGCCGAGGAGGGTAGCTCGACAGAGAAGGTGTTCTGGTCTCAGTATGCTGAGGCCGGACACCCCGTGCCCCTGAGCGACCAGTTGAAGCAACTGGTCGAGCTCCACAAGGCGGCTGAACAGGCCATGAAGGGCCTCATAGTTCGGCTGTGGCCTGGAGGGGCTCTGCCCATGAGCTATTTCGGGCTGGTGCGACAGCTGGTGGAGGCCTGTCCAAGGCTCGAAGTCATCAAGCGCTCCATCTGCATTGAAGGTGCTCGTAGGGCCCTTGCCCGTGCTAAGGTGCACTGGGGCAAGCTGGATGCTGAGAAGCTTGTGAAGGACGGGCCACCGCCGGGGAAAGAGCATCGCAAGCCTGAGAATTATTATAAGGATGTTCTGAAGGGTGCCTGCCTTGTGGCGGATGAGTGTTCTAGGGATGTAATTTTTGAGTGAAACTTGCTCATTTTGTCCTGTGCGCTGAAAACATGTTCATATGCGCTAAGCAATGCTGTTGGAATTTAAAATATTACCTTCTATGCGGCTGTTTATCAATTCTGAGAGATGGCAAGTCGTCGGCTTCTGCCCCCGTGCCGCTAGTGCTGGGGTGTTCGGGGATAAACCTGAGCGCTCTTTTTCCCATGTTTGGGTCCTTCGAGGGAGGCGCTCAGCCCAATGAACAAGGCAATCGGACTATAATGCATGAACACTCTCACTTAGCCATAGAATTCTATAATTTTAAATTTCGGCGAAGCCCCTGGTATTCAGAAGACCGAGTTCGGGGCGCTATCCACGCCTTGGCCGGACAGAGCCGGCTCCTCGCTCTAAGCGGCATAAGTCATTAGGGACTTGAAAAACCTCTCGAACAGCGACCAACTCTCGCTTCATCATGACAGTCAGTTTTAGCGTTCTCCACTGAGGTGCTCGACCCAGCTCAACTGGGGCACAATCGCAGTGGTTCTCCTAGTGCTACCTTAGCCGATATAGCGGAACGTAAGGCACCAAAACATAGGAGTCGGGCAAACCCAACTATTGACCCAAGACATGATTCGGAGCCGATGCATATAATGCTATAAGTTTGGGGTGCCGCACTTGTTAAAGTGTTTGGACTTCTCACACCGTATTGAGGGGTACTAAAGCCCCTGGCGTATTTAGGCCGTACCAAAGTGTACGGGTGCAATATGTTGTTAATGCAAAAATAGACAAAAGCTATGCACTGTTTATTAAAGAGGGTTGCGATCAAAGCAGAACGATACAAATAATGCGATAATAAAAAGGTTGGACTATGTAACATGTCCGTTCCAGGGGCAAGCTGCGGAATAGTATGCGAAACATGTATACTGCTCGTGATAGAGACCACCTGGGAGCTCCATAATGCGGCGTGGCTTGTCTGCTTCCCTGGTTCTTGCATCGTTTGTGCGGCAACTGAACTGCCGAACAGGCCTTCCAAAGTGTGGAGTCCTGAAAGTAAGAGAAAATTAAAAGTTCGGCAGCCCCTGGTGCAGTTTAAGCCGTGTTTCAGGCGTGCCATGATGGTGCCCCTCCCCTGTACCCATGGTATTTCTAGAGCATAGTTATGTATGCGAAGTACTGGTGTCGTATTTTTGCGAGAGCTGGGGTTGGGGCCGCATTGCTACGCCTGCTCGGATCGTGCCAGGCGGTCTTGTTGTAGGTTACTCTGGGCGCGCTTGACGGTGTCTGGTCGTTTAATGGCCGGACTGGAGAACTGCCTGGAGAGGCTGCTTTGTACTTCCGCTGCAAGGGCCGCCGTATGCTCCTCCGTTCGGAGGGAGCATTCGGTGTTTCCATTGACCATAATTACTCCTCGAGGGCCTGGCATCTTGAGCTTAAGGTATGCATAGTGAGGTACCGCATTGAACTTGGCAAATGCAGTTCGTCCGAGCAGTGTGTGATAGCCACTGCGGAATGGGACTATGTCGAAGATTAACTCCTCGCTTCGGAAATTATCCGGAGATCCGAAGACCACCTCAAGTGTGACTGAGCCTGTACAGTTGGCCTCTACACCTGGTATTACGCCTTTAAAGGTCGTTTTGGTGGGCTTAATCCTCGAGGGATCTATGCCCATTTTCCGCACTGTGTCCTGGTAAAGTAGGTTCAGGCTACTGCCGCCGTCCATAAGGACTCTAGTGAGATGAAATCCGTTAATAATTGGGTCTAGAACCAATGCGGCGAATCCGCCATGACGGATGCTAGTGGGATGGTCCCTTCGATCAAAGGTGATCGGGCAGGAGGGCCATGGGTTGAACTTTGGGGCGACTGGCTCTACCGCGTATACGTCCCTTAACGCACGCTTCCGCTCCCTTTTGGGGACGTGGGTTGCGTATATCATGTTCACCATCCGCACTTGTGGGGGAAAACCCTTCTGTCCATTGTTGTTCAGCGGCCGGGGCTCCTCGTCGTCCTCGCTATGCAGCCCCTTGTCTTCATTTTCGGTGTTTAACTTGCTTTCCTGCTTGAACACCCAACAATCCCTGTTGGTGTGATTGGCCGGCTTTTCGGGGGTGCCATGTATCTGGCACAAGCGGTCAAGTATTCGGTCCAAACTGGATGAGCCTCTGAATCCGGCATTAACTTTCATATCCTCAGTGTTGTCGCCGTTTATGCGGCGCTTCTGCTTGTTGCGACGCGACCTGCCACTACTGTCCCTCGTATCCGAATTACCAGGGTTCTTGGTCATATTGTTGCTACGAGCGAGCCAGCTGTCTTCTCCCGCGCAAAAGCGGGTCATGAGTGTCGTGAGTGCTGCCATAGACTTCGGCTTTTCCTGTCCAAGGTGCCGGGCAAACCACTTGTCACGGATATTGTGCTTGAAGGCTGCTAGGGCCTCAGCGTCCGGACAGTCGACTATTTGATTTTTCTTTGTTAGGAACCGTGTCCAGAATTGCCTGGACGATTCCTCTGGCTGCTGAATTACGTGACTTAGGTCATCGACGTCTGGGGGTCGCACATAAGTGCCCTGGAAATTGTCGAGGAATGCGGCTTCCAGGTCCTCCCAACAACTGATTGATCTTGTTGGCAAGCTGTTAAGCCAATGCCGAGCTGGTCCTTTAAGTTTGAGTGGAAGGTATTTGATGGCGTGGAAATCATCGCTGCGGGCCATGTGGATATGAAGGAGATAATCCTCGGTCCATACCGCAGGATCTGTTGTGCCATCATATGATTCGATATTTACGGGTTTGAAACCCTCGGGGATTTGATGATCCATTATTTCGTCTGTGAAGCATAGTGGGTGTGCGGCGCCTCTGTACTGGGCTATATCACGACGTAGCTCCAATGAGCTTTGTCTACTGTGTTCGGCCCTGCCGAATTTGTGGCCGGCGTGATGGTTACCGTCTCGAGCCGTGGGGCGCCCATGCGATCCATAGATCGATCTTGTCTGCCTTGCCTTGTCCTCCAAAATATCTCGTAAGTCCGGTGCATGTTCCCGTGCCTTGGTACAGGGTGCGGCTTGAGTGGAGGGCCGAGAGGCCTCTCTGTCGCGGCCACGAGGTGGCCGGTCGGCCGCATCAAGTGCTTCCTCCTCTAATCGGGGTAGCAACCTGCGCTTTGGGTAGCTCTTGGAGGGGCGTTCGAGTTTATGCTCTTCGGCCGCAAGGACTTCAGTCCATCTGTCGACTAGCAAATCTTGATCATCTCTAATCTATTGCTGTTTTTTCTTGAGGCTTCTTGCCGTGGCCATAAGCCTGCGTTGAAAACGCTCTTGCTCGACGGGATCCTCTGGCACGACGAATTCGTCGTCATCGAGGCTTGCCTCGTCTTCGGAGGGAGGCATATAATTATCGTCCTCGACCTCTCTATCTGCCGCTATCTCATGAGGGCTGGTTTCTCCATCCTCCTGTGCTAAATCTTGCTGGAGGGGGTTTTCTTCGGCACTTTCCGGAGTATTATTATCTCCCGTGCTGGAATCATCGTGTTTGTTTTGGCGGGATTTTGAGCGGCGCCGCTGACGCCGGCGCTTAGGCTGTTTCTTGGAGAGGTCATCCTCCGCTGTTCCATCACCATCTCCTTCTTTTGGGGTGTCCACCATGTATATGTCATATGATGAGGTGGCTTTCCAGGGCCTGATAAGCGCTGGTTTTTCATCATCTCCTTCATCGGCGTCCATACCGCCGATGTCTTCGGAGTCGAAGTCGAGCATGTCGGTTAAGTCGTAGACAGTGGCTACAAAGTGGGTGGTGGATGGGCTTTGAATTTCTTCATCGTCCGAATCCCAACCTTGCTGACCATAGTCCGACCAGGGCTCTCCTAATAAAGAGAGAGACTTCAGTGTCTTCAGAATATCGCCAAAAGGCGAGTGCTGAAAGATGTCCGCGGCAGTAAACTCCATAATGGCGCCCAATCGGATTCGATCGGCAGGGGCGCAGAGGGTTTGCAGTCCGGAGAGGAGTCCGGTTCCTTGGAGTCACGAGTCTCATAGAGTGCGGGGCTGGTGTTCGGCTCGATCGCCGTTGGGATCGCAGCCCCCGAGGCGGCGTCCAACCACCCATCCTCGATCGGCGCAGTTGGCTCCGAATTAAGGGTCAAAGCCGATGCGGGTGCGGCCTCCAGGGCACTGTTCGGCGGCAGAGCTAGATCATGCTTGTCGTGACAGTGCGGCACGCTCGGCAGTGGCTCGAATCCATCGAAGATCAAGTCCCCGTAGATGTCAGCCATGTAGTTTAAACTTCCAAATCTGACCTGACGGCCAGGGGCATAGCTTTCGATCTGCTCCAGATGGCCAAGTGAATTGGCCCGCAGTGCGAAGCCGCCGAAGATGAAGATCTGTCCGGGGAGGAAGGTCTCACCCTGGACTGCATCGCCATTGATGATTGTAGGAGCCATCAAGCCTGACGGCGATGACACAGAGGAACTCTCAATGAAAGCACCAATGTCGGTGTCAAAACTGGCGGATCTCGGGTAGGGGATCCCGAACTATGCGTCTAGGCCAGATGGTAATAGGAGACAAGGGACACAAAGTTTTACCCAGGTTTGGGCCCTCTCGATGGAGGTAAAACCCTACGTCCTACTTGATTAATATTGATGATATGGGTAGTACAAGAATAGATCTACCACGAGATCGAAGAGGCTAAACCCTAGAAGCTAGCCTATGGTATGATTGTTGTTGTCTATGTTGTCCTACGGACTAAAACCCTCCGGTTTATATAGACACCGGAGAGGGTTAGGGTTACACGAAGTCGGTTACAATGGTAGGAAATATGCATATCCGTATCGCCAAGCTTGCCTTCCATGCCAAGGAAAGTCCCTTCCGGACACGGGACGAAGTCCTCAATCTTGTATCTTCATAGTCCAGGAGTCCGGCCGAAGGTATAATCCGGCTATCCGGACACCCCCTAATCCAGGACACCCTCACCCACAAACCAACGGTCAAGTCAAATGAGAAAATGGTCTTATAATGAGCGGCATTAAACCCAGATTAGTGCGCTCCTTAACAGAGTCTAACACGCACTGGGTAGAGGAGCTCGACTCCGTACTCTAGGGGCTGCGGACCACGCCGAATCGTAGTACCGAATACACACCGTTTTTTATGGTGTACGGCGCAGAGGCAGTCCTGCCCTATGACATAATTCATGACTCACCTCGAGTGCGCATGTATGAAGAAAGAGAAGCCGAGCTCGATCGGCAGGACAGTCTGGACACCTTGGAGGAAGAGCGCGACGTAGCCAAAGCCCGTTCCGCATTTTACCAGCAACAGGTTCACAGATACCAAAGCAGAGAAGTATGGGCCAAAACTTATAATGTTGGCGAACTAGTTTGCTGGCTGCCGGATAAGAAAAAGAACAAGCTAGAGCCCAAATGGGAAGGTCCCTTCATCATCGACCATGTTCTGACCGGCGGAGCGTACCGACTGCGGGATGCATCGACTAGTCGACTCGAGTCGAACCCATGGAACACAGCCAGGCTCCGAAGATTCTACGCCTAGCATCGGACTTTATGTTAGTCCCCTCCCTTTGTCCATTTTCTGCATATGTGTCATCTGTCTTGTTTCCCTTTCTTTCTTTTATTTCTCTAGGCTTCCAAGGGTCACCTTGTGCCTCACTTGTACATTATAGATATGGTAGCCGCACTCTATACACCTGGGGGCTTCTTTCACAGAAGCTTAAATTATTCACCTGGGCATCACGCCCAACACATGCGTTTTACTTCCGCATGTACCTTTTTTCACCATTATATGCATCGATATGACTTAAGTTTTGGCCAAGCTGGGTTGCCTGGCTCTTGTATTTATGCCCTACGTTCCCGTTAATTTGGCTAGGGCATAAGGGGAGCACCTCTGCGATTGTTACCACCGGGTCAGCCGAATGTGTACCTCAGACTGGGTGAAGCTGAAAGCTAGCGTTCTTAAGAGAATATTCGGTCGGTGAAGAAAAGATGACTTTTATTTATTATCCATATCTGCCCCCAGATGTTTTTTCTGCGCTTCTTATCGCAGTCCGGACATGCACTTTAGGGCATGCCTACCCAGGGAAAGGAACCCTTAACGGAACTGTTCTCTCTGGAAGATGTTTCTTACTACCCATGTAAAATAACATAACTAGTTGGGCACTTGTCTGATAAAGCACTAATGTCCCCTACGCCTGGTCTCCACACATGCCCCAGTTCTTACATAACCGAAAGGGTATTCGAATACACTCCGGACCGTCGGGTCCCGAGGTTGAAGCGAAAAGGTCCGCCATGACAAACGATCTACAATCCGGCTAGAAGGCATCATATATGTCACTTTAAAATTACATAGTCAATTTGACTGGTTGAATTCCTCTTCAATGCCATCCAATAGGCTGTCTAGTCTACAGTCCTGTTGGGAATACTTTGCGGCCAATTCTACTTGGCCGTACACTAAACTGACAGGGATCTCCTTGCCATCAGGCCCCACAGGTCCGACTTCGGCCATGTGGTTCGGGTCAGCCTTCGTGTATCGTGTCTTCACCATTGCCTAGGCTTCCTTGGCACCCTGACGGCAGGCTGATATCTTCCATAATTGGAAGCGCCGCCGTGCTCCCTTCAGCCTTTCTGCAAGCTCTCCTAGGCCTTCGGGTATGAAGATGGACGGCCACAAGGCCTGGGCGACGCCTTGCATCACCTGCCGAACTCGTTCGTGCAACTGCGAAAGCTCGGGAAGAAGATCACCCGTCGAACCAGGCATCTCTTCGGCAGGACGACCTGTAAGCATACCTACACACATAACTCTGTCAGCCAGCTTCCTCGCCGAACTCTTTTTTCAAAGTTCGTTCAAGCACTTACTAAATATGCCGCGTCGAAGCTGCCGATTCTCCTTAACAGAGTCCGACAGTTGGGCACGAACATCTTTTAGTTCCACGCCCAGCTTGGTGTTGGCATCTTGGAGATCATTCTTCTCCTGCCTCACCCTCATCAGCGCGCTCTCACCAGCCTTCAGCTGGCGTATGAGCTGTTGCTTATCCGGATTTACTCCAGCGTCATCTGCAATTTTATCGTCAGATCTGCATATACACCGTACTCTAATACGATACTTATCATTCGAAGGATATGTTACCAGAGGGGGTCTTTTTGGGCTCCCCCGCTGCGGCTAGTGCGGCCTGCAGTTGGGCTTTGCACTCTTCCAGCTCCTAGGACAGTTGAGTATTCTTTTCTGTAAGAACCTGCATAACAAATGAGCCTTAAATCAGTTATCCTAACTGTTTCAAGTCTCAGGGGCTACTGATATATATAATCATCAAATTTTCTCACCCATATGTCTTTTACATACTGCTCCGTGGCTCTGGCTAGACCATTTTGAGCGGCACGGAGGTGCGGGTCTCCCGAGTTGAAGGCATCCAATGCCTCTTGGGAGAAACAAGCGTCACGAAGAACAGTCCGGCGACGCCTGTGGTTCATGGCACTTTCCACCTCGGAATGGGTGGCGGACAGTTTATCCGCATCCTCTGTCGGGGGAGCACCCGGCGCACACCTTGTATTCGTTCCCGCCTCTGAATCCGGCCTTGGAGCCTGGCTTGTGGAGGCGCGATTGGTAGCCTCTCGGGGTATACTCCAGTGAGCTCTCTTTTTCCTGAAAAGAAGGCATGGGCGTTAATATGCCTCCGCAAATAATGTCTTGCAATAAAGAAGGCGTGCCGTACCACTGCGTTGGTGCCTCAATCCGGACTGCAGATCTTTTCAGCCCGCCTGGCCTTGCGGCCCCTTGTTGGCTAGTTGCCACAGGCTCGACCTTCTGCCCCGAGGACCTCCCCTGCAAAACACGGCTGTTATACGGCAATCAAAAAGCGCAAGGACGGATCCCTTTTTACGTGTTGGGACTTCAGTCTCAGTCACCTGTGAGGCTGGAACTAGCCCAGGGTAATCGGCCGTAATGGCCACCAAGGCGTTGTCATTACTCCATTGGTAAAATACCCCGTCGATCAGCTCCATAGATATGTCCGGATCCTCCTGGGAGGCCGGGTCAAGGGACCATCCGGGGTCCTCGGGTTGCGGAGGAGGGCTGTTTATCTCCTTTACTGCCTGGCGCAGCTCCTGCGATAAAATCGCTAGAATAAATACTTAACTACGGGAATACGAAATGGATGGGCAATAAGAAGTCTCCGCTTACCCAACCCGGAGGATTGTACATAGAAAATCCGCCCTACGGGTTGACACGAAGGAATTCCTCCTCTTCTCCCTTGTACAAAGTGGATAACATCTTTATTAGATCGGCAGCTGATCCCGGCCCTTTGCGTCCGTGGCGGGTGGCGTCATCCTCCCCGTTGAAATCCCACATGGTGTGGCCTCTATACTGAAGCGGCCGCCCCCCCCCCCCCCCGCATGATGCATGTAGCCATGACATCGATCATGGTCAATCCGAATCGAGCTAAAAAACTTATCCGGCTCATCAGGTAAAGAATGTCCCTGTCATCTTCCTCTAGGGAGCTCCGTGGATGCCAGCTCCGGCGCTTCTTCAAAGGGGCGTTGTCGAACTCCGGAAGGCCGATCCGAATAGGGTCCGGGAGGGGGACATCTTATGTATAAAACCATTCTGAAGGCAAGTCTTCAGACGTCTTCTTCGGGGTCCCGGACAGGTATCCGGTCCCGGCAATACGCCACACCTTGGCTCCGCCCACTTGATATATTGATCCCTTCTTAGAATGGGGCACAAGGCAGAACAACTTCTTCCACAGAGCGAAATGAGCCTCACAGCCCAAAAATAACTCGCAAAGGGCTACGTATCCCGCGATATGCAGCAGGGAGGCAGGCGTAAGGTTGAGCAACTGGAGGCCGTAGAACTCCAGAAGCCCCCGAAGAAACGGATGAATTGGGAATCTGAACCCTCTTACCAAATAAGGGACAAGGCATACCCGCTCTCCCTTGGAGGGATTGGGACGGCTCTCTGCTTGCTCTCCGCCATTGTAGGTGGCAAGCCCGGCTCGAACCGGGACCAGGTACGCTGGGGGAAGAATTCCCTTGGACTGAAGCATCACCAATTTGCTGTGCAGGATGGAACATCTCTCCCAATCTCCCGGTTTGGAGCTAGGGGTGCGAGAGGAGGAGCTGCGTCGACCGGCCATGAAGGAATGGATCTCTGTCGGGTGCGCTCCGATGAAGGCTCGCCAAGGGGGGATGGTGTGATTTGGATCTGAATCCTCGTCTTTTTTAATAGGCGGCTCATTCACACAGCTAGGGGGGTAAATATGAAAACACCCTGGCTCTTCACATTCGCTCGACACATGGAAAGTGGCCATTATTGGGCGTGGAAGCCGAGGAGTACAAACATTCACAAGAAACCGGACATTATTTCGACATGTACACATAATTTCGAGAGGAACCCGCCTTGCAATGCCGAAGACAATACTGTGCGCCGGACTCGTCATCATTGAAGCCTGGTTCGGGGGCTACTGAGGGAGTCCTGGATTAGGGGGTCTCCGGACAGCCGGACTATCTCCATTGGCCGGACTGTTAGACTATGAAGATACAAGATTGAAGACTTCGTCTCATGTCCGGATGGGACTCTACTTGGCGTGGAAGGCAAGCTAGGCAATATGTATATGGATATCTCCTCCTTTGTAACCGACCTTGTGTAACCCTAACCCTCTCCGGTGTCTATATAAACCGAAGGGTTTTAGTCCATAGGACAACAATCACAACATACAATCATACCATAGGCTAGCTTCTAGGGTTTAGCCTCTCTGATCTCGTGGTAGATCTACTCTTGTAACAACCATATCATCAATATTAATCAAGCAGGATGTAGGGTTTTACCTCCATCAAGAGGGCCCGAACCTGGGTAAAACTTCGTGTCCCTTGCCTCCTGTTACCATCCGGCCTAGACGCACAGTTCGGGACCCCCTACCTAAGATCCGCCGGTTTTGACACCGACAGGGACCGAACACCCGGTGCATGTGAGCGACCACCTGAAGCAACTGGTCGAGCTGCACAAGGCAGCCGAACAGGCCATGAGGGGTCTTATAGTCCGGATATGGCCTGGCGATTCCCTTTCCAATAGGTACTTCGGCCTGGTGAGGCGGCTTGTGGATGCCTGCCCACGGCTGGAAGTCATTAAGCGGTCCGTCTGCATCGAAGGTGCACGTCGGGCTTTTGCCCGTGCGAAGGTGCACTGTGCCAAGATGGACGCCGAGAAGCTGGTGAAGGAGGGGCCGCCGCAGGGCAAGGAGCATCGCCCCCCTGAAATGTATTATGAGGGTGTCCTTAAGGGTGCCCGTCTTGTGGCGGACGAGTGTGCGAAGGATATAATTTTTGAATGAACTTGCTCGTGTGATCTTGTATTATGAAAAATTGTTCATATGCACTATGCAACGCTTGTTTGAATTTAAAATATTACCTTCTGTGCGGCTGTTTGTTAAATCTGAGAGATGGCGAGTCGTCGGCTTCTGCCCCCATGCCACGAGTGTTGGGGTGTTTGAGATAAATCTGAGCGCTCTTTTTCCCATTGTTGGGTCCTTCGAGGGAGGTGCTCAACGCAACGAACAAGGCAATCAGACTATAATGCTTTATCACTCTCACTTAGCGATAGAAGTCTACAATTTTAAATTTTGGCGAAGCCCCTAGTATTCGGAAGGCCGAATTCGGGGCGCTATGCATGCCTTAAGCCATACTAAGCCGACTCCTCGCTCTAAGTGGCATAAGTCTTTAGGGACTCTAGACCTCTCGAACAGCGACCAGCTCTTGCCTTATCATGACAGTCAGTTTTAGCTTTCTCTACTGAGGTGCTTAGCCCAGATGAACCAGGGCACAATCGCAGTAGTTCTCCTAATGCTACCTTAGCCGATATAGCGAAACGTAAGGTACCAAAACATGGGAGCCGGGCAAACCCAACTATTGACCCAAGACATGATTCGGAGCTGATGCATATAATGCTATAAGTTCGGGGTGCCGCATTGTCGAAAGTGTTCGGACTTCTCACGCCGTATTATGGGGTACGCTTAAGCCCCTAGCGTATTGGCCGTACAAGAGTGTACGGGTGCTGAATGTCATGAGTGAACATATATATATATATATATAAGAAAGAATAGATAATGGGGTAATAGTCTAGTGCTATGCATTGTTTATTCAAAAAGGTGCGTCGAAGCAGAATGATACAAGTAGTGCGATAAGCAAAAAGTAGGACTATTTGACATGTCCCCTCCAAGGGAAAGCTGAGGAATGGTATTTAAAGTAAGTATTTCAGTCGTTATCGGAGACCACCTGGGAGTTCTGTGGTGCGACGTGGATTTTTGCCTCCTTGTTGTTGCATCGTGTGTCCGGCAATCGTACTGCCGGACGGGGTTTCCAGAGATTAAAGTCCTGAAAGAGAGAAAAGTAACAAAGCGGGAAGCCCCTAGTGCGGTTGAGCCGCGTCTTGGGGCGTGTCGTAGTCGTTCCCCCCTCCCCACCTGTGCCCATGGTATTTCCAATGCATAATTATGTATGCGTGGCACGGATTTTACCGTTTGGCTGGGACTGGGGTGGGGGGCCGCATTGCTATGCGAGCTCGGAACGTGCCAGACGGTCTTGTTGCCGATTACTCCGGGCGCGCTTGAAGGTGTCCGGGTCTTTAATCACTGAACTGGTGGATTGCCTTAAGAGGCTGCTTTGCGCTTCTGCTGCGAGGGCCGCGGTGTGCTCCTCCGTGCGAAGAGAGCGCTCTATGTTTCCATTGACTGTGATGACCCCCCGAGGTCCTGGCATCTTGAGCTTGAGATATGCATAGTGCGGTACCGCGTTGAATCTCGCAAATGCGGTTCGCCCGAGCAGTGCATGATAGCCGCTGCAGAACGGGACTATATCGAAGATTAACTCCTCGCTTCAAAAGTTATCCGGGGATCCGAAGACCACTTCCAGTGTGACTGAGCCTGTGCAATGGGCCTCTACACCTGGTATGACGCCTTTAAAGGTCATTTTTGTGGGTTTGATCCTTGAGGGGTCTATACCCATTTTGCGCATTGTGTCCTGATAAAGCAGGTTCAGGCTGCTGCCACCGTCCATGAGGACTCGAGTGAGGTGAAATCCGTCGATGATTGGGTCTAGGACCAGTGTGGCAAATCCACCATGACGGATACTAGAGGGATGGTCCCTGCGAACGAAGGTGATCGGACAGGAGGACCAAGAGTTGAACCTTGGGGCGACTGGCTCCAACGCGGATACATCCCTTAATGCACGCTTCCGCTCCCTCTTGGGGATGTGGGTTGCATATATCATGTTCACCGTCCGCACTTGTGGGGGGAACCTCTTCTGCCCTCCGGTGTTTGGCTGTTGGGGCTCCTCCTCGTCATTGCTATGTAGCCCCTTATCTTTGTCTTTGGCACTTAACTTGCCGGCCTGCTTGAACACCCAACATTCCCTATTGGTGTGTTTGGCTGGCTTGTCGGGGGTGCCATGTATTAGGCATGAGCGATCGAGTATATGGTCCAAACTGGACGGGCCTGGAGTGCTTCTTTTGAATGGCTTTTTCCGCTGACCGGGTTTACAGCCTCTGAATCCAGCATTGACTGTCGTATCCTCGGTATTGTCGCTATTGACGTGGCACTTATGTTTGTTGCGACGTGACCTGCCATTGCTATCCTTGGTATCTGAAGTACCGCGGTTCTTTGATATGTTATTGCTGCAAGCCAGCCAGCTGTCTTCTCCCGCGCAAAAGAGGGTCATGAGTGTTGTGAGGGCTGCCATGGATTTAGCCTTTTCCTGGCCAAGGTGCAGGGCGAGCCACTCGTCGTGGATGTTGTGCTTAAAAGCTGCTAGGGCCTCTGCATCCGGACAGTCAACGATTTGATTTTTCTTTGCCAGGAACCGTGTCTAGAATTGCCTGGCCGATTCCTCTGGCTGCTGAATTATGTGGCTCAAGTCATCGGCATCTGGGGGTCGCACATAAGTTCCCTGGAAGTTGTCGAGGAATGCGGCTTCCAGATCTTCCCAACAGCCAATGGATTCTGCTGGCAGGCTGTTGAGCCAATGCCGAGCTGGTCCTTTGAGTTTAAGTGGGAGGTATTTGATGGCATGTAGATCGTCACCGCGGGCCATGTGGATGTGCAGGAGGAAGTCCTCGATCCATACCGCAGGATCTGTTGTGCCGTCGTATGATTCTATATTTACGGGTTTGAAACCCTTTGGGATGGTGATCCATTACTTTGTCTGTGAAGCATAGGGGGTGTGCGGCGCCTCTGTACTGGGCTATGTCACGACGCATCTCAAATGAGTCTTGTCCGCTGTGTTCGGCCCGGCCGGATTTACTTTTACTGTATCCGGCGTGACGGTTATCGTCCCACGTGGTGGCACGCCCTCGTGATCCGTAGATCAATCTTGCATGTTTTGCTTTGTCCTCCAATACGTATCGCAGGTCTAGCATGTTTCCCCATGCCTTGACATTTTTATTTGAGTGGCGTCGTGGTGCGGGCTGAGCTTTTGGCTGAAATGCCTATCTGTCGCGGCCACGAGGTGGCCGATCAGCCACATCATACGCTGGAGATGTAGGTTTTAATGCTTCCTCCTCCAGTCGGGGTAGCAACCTGCGCTTTGGGTAACTCTTGGAGGGGCGTTCGAGTTCATATTCCTCGGCCGCAAGGACATTAGTCCATCTGTCAGCTAGCAAATCTTGCTCAGCTTGAAGCTGCTGCTGCTTTTTCTTAAGGCTATTTGTCGTGGCTATAAGCCGACGCTTGAAGCGCTCTTGCTCAATGGGATCCTCAGGCACGACAAATTCGTCATCTTCGAGGCTTGCCTCGTCTTTGGAGGGAGGCATGTAATTATCATCCTCCGCCTCTCCATCTGCCGCTCTCTCGGGAGGGCTGGCTTCTCCATCCTCCTACTCTAAATCTTGCTGGAGGGGATTGTTGTCGTCTTCGGCACTCTCCGGACTGCTATTATCTCATGTGCCGGTGTCACCGCTTTTGCTTTGGCGAGACTTAGAGCGGCGCTGCTGATGTCGGCGCTTGGGTTGTTTCTTGGAGGGGTAATCCTCCGCTGTCTCGTCGCCATTGCCTTCTTTGGGTGTGTCCACCATGTATATATCATATGATGAGGTGGCTGTCCAGTGCCCTGTGGGCAGTGGTTCCTCTTTGTCTCCCGCATCCTCGTCCATACAGTCGATGTCTTCGAAGTCGAAGTCGAGCATGTCACTCAAATTGTCGACGGTGGCTACTAAGTGGGTGGTGGATGGGCGGCGAATTTCTTCGTCATCCGCATCCCAATCCTGCCGAACATAGTTCGGCCAGGACTCTCCTGACAGGGAGAGAGACCTTAATGAGTTCAGTATGTCACCGAAGGGCGAGTGCTGAAAGATATCCACGGAGGTGAACTCCATGATCGCCGCCCAGTCAGATTCGATAGGCACGGGCGCAGGCGGTTCGGAGTCCATGGCCAGAGAAGAATCCGGTAGTTCGGGGTCACGGCTCCCATGAAGGGTAAGGTTGATATTCAGCTTGATCGCTGCTGAGAATACGGCATCCGTGGCAGGGTATATCCACCCGTCCATGGATGGCGCAATTGGCTCCGAATTGAGGGTCGGAGCGGTCACCGGTGCGGTCTCCTGAACATTGTCCGATGGTAGAGCTAAATCATGCTCATTGTGACCATGCGGCGCACTCGGCAGGGGCTCGAATCCGTCGAAGATCAAGTCTCTATGGATGTCGGCCGTGTAGTTTAAGCTTCCAAACCTGACCTGGTGGCCAAGGGCGTAACTCTCGATCTGCTCCAGATGGCCAAGCGAGTTGGCCCGCAGTGCGAAGCCGCCGAATACAAATATCTGTCCGGGGAGAAAAGTCTCACCCTGGATTGCATCGCTATTGATGATCGAAGGAGCCATCAAGCCTAACGTTGACGACACAGAGGAACTCTTAATGAAAGCACCAATGTCGGTGTCAAAACCGGCAGATCTCGGGGAGGGGGTCCCGAACTGTGCGTCTAAGGCGAATGGTAACAGGAGGCAGGGGACACGATGTTTTACCCAGGTTCGGGCCCTCTTGATGGAGCTAAAACCCTATGTCCTGCTTGATTATTCTTGATAATATGAGTAGTACAAGAGTTGATCTACCACGAGATCGGAGAGGCTAAACCCTAGAAGCTAGCCTATGGTATGATTGTATGTTGTCCTACGGACTAAAACCCTCCAGTTTATGTAGACACCGGAGGGGGCTAGGGTTACACAAGGTCGGTTACAAAGGAGGAGATATACATATCCGTATTGCCTAGCTTGCCTTCCACGCCAAGTAGAGTTCCATCCGGACACGGGACGAAGTCTTCAATCTTGTATCTTCATAGTCCAACAGTTTGTCCAAAGGATATAATCCGGCTGTCCGGATACCCCCTAATCCAGGAATCCCTCACCCAAGCTTAGGCCCCTGAGTCTTCCTTGATTATTACCTTGGGGTGCTTGGTAATCCCCAAGCTTAGGGTCTTTCCACTCCTTATTCTCCTCATATCGATATCTCACCCAAAACATGAAAAGTTCAATCACACAAAACTTAATGGAACTTCGTGACATGGGTTAGTATGATAAAGAGTAAATCATTCACTTTAGTACTATCAAGATAAGATTCATAATTTTTCTCACACAATTCCTAATGTACCATATCATTTTTATAATTTATATTGAGCAATATAAGCCATAGAAACTATAAAACAAGCAAACTATGCATTGAAAACAGAATTTGTCAAAAACAAAACAGTCTGTAATGGCCTGGACAACAACCATACTTATGTAACTCCAAAAAATATTAAAAATTAGGAAAACCTAGGCAATTTATATATAAACCTTTTTCAGAAATAATCAATACTTTATCGTGCTTCTGTTAAAAACAAAAATTATTTTACCAGGCGCAAAAGTTTCTGTTTTTCAGCAAGATCGAATCAAATATCACCGTAAGCCATCCCAAAGGTCTTACTTGGAACTTTATTGAAACAAAATCTATAAAACATAATTAATACAGTAGCTTAATCATGTGAACACACAAAAATAGTAAGGATAAATATTGGGTTGTCTCCCAACAAGCGCTTTTCTTTAATGCCTTTTTAGATAGGCATGATATTTTAATGATACTCTTCCAAACCCAATTCCGATGATAATTTTATTCATACTCCAAAAGATATAAGTGAAGTTCATGAGCATTCTAAAATTAATATAGATTACCAACATCCATGCTCAAATTATATAAGTGAAGCACACGAAGCATTCTATAAAGCCATACTCAAAAGATTTAAGTGAAGCACAAAGAACATTCTATAAAGCCATACTCAAAAGATATAAGTGAAGCACAAAGAGAATTATAAAAATCAACGAAGTCCTATATCATACTAGCATGGAGCATATAGGAAAATAAAATAGAAATAAACACAAAAGATGCATATTCATGTGAATAAAACAAATACCGAAGTATACCGATAATTGTTGAAGAAGAAAGATGGGATGCTAGCCGGGGCATCCCCAAGCTTAGATGCTTGAGTATCCTTGAAATATTTACTTGGGGTGCCTTGGGCATCCCCAAGCTTGAACTCTTGCCTCTCCTTATTCTTCTCATATCGATAACTCCTTGATCTTCGAACACTTCATCCACACAAAACTTAACAAAAAACCTTATGACATCCATTAGTATAATAAAGCAAATCACTACCTTTAGGTACTGCTGTAAACTCATTACAATTTCATATTAGCATTATATCTACTGTATTCCAACTTCACCATGGTTCATATGCCCCGGTACAACCTATAGATTCATCAAAATAAGCGAACAACACATAGAAAATAGAATCTGTCAAAAATAGGACAGTCTGTAGCAATCTGGAACATTCGTATACTTAAGTAACTTCAAAAATTATAAAAAATTAGGAAAATCTAAACAATTTGCAGAGAAGTACTGTGTGAAAGTTTCAAGATTTTATCATGCTCCAATAAAAAAATGTAAATTCAATAACTACGGAAAAAGTTTCTCTTTCTTCTGCTGCACACACCAAACAAGCAATTTAAACATTCTAAAGCCAAAGCTTGGCACATTATTTTTTAATACAATTGATATATACAAGGGTATAACTATTTTTGAGAAACTTCCATGCAAAATGCTACATTGTTTCCATGAGCATGAACACAAGTGTTCAAGGTCGACCCTCACTTCTCCAATGCATAACCTTCCAATCACTTCTGTTTTTGAAAAAGTTTTTAGGCATAAGAGGCAAGAAATTCTTTTTGTATTTTTCATTCTTTTAATTATTATTTTTGTTTCACCCACAACTCGAGAAAATGAAAACAAAAGGGAAAACAAAATCTACTTAGTGAAGAAAGCAAATAAGCACACACGAGAATATCAACCCCATGATGTTGCTCCCCGGCAACGGCACCAGAAAAGAGCTTGATAATCCCCAAGTGCAAGGAATCATCATAGCAATTCCCAAAGGTGGAAGTGATAAGTATGGAGTGTAGAACCTACAAGGAGCTAAAGGTAAGATCAATATTCTCTCAAGTCCTATCTGCCACTAATACGACCCTATGTACACCGAACGTTTGCTTCCATCTAGAAACGAGAAATAAAACTATGTTGTGGGTATAAAGAGAATAGCTTTGCATGATATAGGAGAACTAAAATATAAAAATAGGTGTTTTTAACATAAATTTTGAATATATTACTAGTATTATCAATAGCGAGTGTGGAATAATGATGGATCGGTGTGCGGAATTGTCCTAGGCAATTGTTAACAAGATCGGTAGTCGTCACTGCAATTTTATATGAGAGAGAGGCATAAGCTAACATACTTTATCTCCTTGGATCATATGCACTTATGATTGGAACTCTAGCAAGCATCCGCAACTACTAAAGATCATTAAGGTAAAAATCAACCAGAGCATTAAAGTATCAAGTCCCCTTTATCCCATACGCAACAACCCCCTTACTCGGGTTTATGCTTCTATCACCTAAGCAACCCACTATAAGAAAATCATGAACGTATTGCAACACCCTACAGCGGGAATCCTTCATGTGTGCGCTACACAGAAGGCACCATAGGACAACACCAAAATAAAACATACAACTCAAACCAATCAATATCATCAATCAACCCAAAAGACAAAAGAAATCTACTCAAAACATCATAGGATGGCAACACATCATTGGATCACAATATGTGGCATAAAGCACCATGTTCAAGTAGGGAATTATGGTGGGGTGCGGGAGAGTGGACCACATAAAAGAGATGAGGATGGTGATGAAGATGGTGATGTTGATGAAGACGATCACCGCGACGATGATTCTCCCGGCGGCACTTCGGCTCCACCAAAAGAGACGGGGAGAGAGTCTCCTCCTTGTGCTTCCTCATGCATGCCCCCCCTAGATGGGGAGAGGTTCTCCCTATGGTCCTTGGCCTCCATGGTGATGATGGCCCCCTTCGGGATCCTCCTCCATGGCCTCCGGTGATGATGGCCCTCTTCGGCAGGGTGCCAGAGAGGGCCTAGATTGATTTTTCGGGGTTATAGGGCCTTGCGGTGGTGGAACTCCCGATCTAGGTTTATTTCTGGGTTTTTTGGTATTTGTAGGAATTTTTGGCGTCGGTCTCATGTCAAGGGGGTCCACGAGGCAGTGACAAGGTAGGAGCACCCTCCTGGGGGGTAGGGCTCGCCCCCTACCTTGTCATTGCCTCGGGACTCTTTTGGTCCAACTCTTGTGCTTTGGGGTTCTCTTTTGGTCCATAAAAATCACCGTAAATTTTCAGCCCATTCCGAGAACTTTTATTTCTGCACAAAAAACGACACCACGGTAGTTCTGTTGAAAACAACATCAGTCTAGGTTAGTTCTAATCAAATCATACCAAAACCATATAAAATTGTTGTAAACATGGCATGAATACTTCATAAATTATAGATACGTCCGAGACGTATTAGCATCTCCAAGCTTAATTCCTGCTCGTCCTCGGGTAGGTAAATGGTAAAAGAAATAAATTATGAAGTGTGAATGCTAGCATAGTGCATAAATTTGATTAATGATAGTTCCAAACACTTTTTCTAGCATTATTATTTATCATAAACAGTATCTCATCTCATAAAACTTCTCATGATCAAGTAGCAAGCTATTCACATGATAAAGTATAGACCATAAAGTTTCTTGAGAACTAACAAACTAGGCTTTCAGTCACCAAACAATTGCAGTTCATCTTATTTTCAGGAAGGGTCTATGTAGGAGCTTTGATTTAGCAAATTCCACATACTCAACTATCATATAGTCTTCCATGATTGCTAACACTCAAATCATATATTTAGAAAATATAGTATCCGTCAAACACAGAGAAAGATAGGGGCTTAATGTTTCACCTCCCAACTTATTTGAATGGCCATATATGCTTGGATCTCTCCCCACCACATGATGCTTGCCAACTAAAGAATAATTGAGGTTGAAATAAGAAGGAATACTATTGACTCTTGCATAAAAGTAAATTAATGAAAGTAAAAGATAGGCCCTTCGCAGAGGGAAGCAGAGGTTGTCATGCACTTTTTAATTTTGGATGTGCAAACCCTTAATGCAAAGGAACGTCACGTTGTATTGCCCTTTGTGATAGCAACCTTTATTATGCAGTCCGTCGCTTTTATTTCTTTACCATCACAAGTTCGTACAACGCTTATTTTCCCTTACAATAAAAGATAATTCATATTTAGGAGCAATTTTTGTTCCTTTTTGCACCGATGACAACTTACTTGAAAGATCTTATTCAATCCATAGGTAGATATGGTGGACACTCATGGCATGAAACGGGGTTTAAGGGTTTTGGATGCACAAGTAGTATCTCTACTTAGTACAAAATTTTGGCTAGCAAAAGATCCTAAGCAAGCATCACATGTTAGAGGATCCATAACAATATAACTTCTATGCAAATATACCCAAACATAACTCATTGATATGTCTCCAACGTATCTATAATTTTTTATTGTTCCATGCTATTATATTATCTGTTTTGGATGTTTTATATGCATTAATATGCTATTTTATATTGTTTTTGGGACTAATATATTAACCTAGAGCCAACTGCCAGTTTTAGTTTTTTCCTTGTTTTAGAGTTTCACAGAAAAGGAATACCAAACGGAGTCAAAACAGAGTGAAACTTTCGCGATGATTTTTCTTGGACCACAGAAGACATCCAGAGGGCTTGGTGTGCACGTCAGGAAATCCACGAGGCGGCCACAAGGTTGGGTGGCGTGCCCAGGGGGTAGGTCATGCCACCCACCCTTGTGGGCCCCTCGTGACTCCACCGACCTATTTCTTCCGCCTATATATTCTCAAATATCCCAAAACCTTCCAGGGCATCCACAAAACCACTTTTCCACCGCCGCAACCTTCTGTACCCGTGAGATCCCATCTAGGGACCTTTTTCGGCGTCCTACCGGAGGGGGATTTGATCACGAAGGGCTTCTACATCAACACCATTGCCTCTCCGATGAATCATGAGTAGTTTACCACAGACCTATGGGTCCATCGCTAGTAGCTAGATGGCTTCTTCTCTCTCTTTGATTCTCAATACCATGTTTTCGTCAATGTTCTTGGAGATCTATTCGATATAATACTCTTTTGCGGTGTGCTTGCTGAGATCCGATGAATTGTGGATTTATGATTAGCTTATCTATGAATATTATTTGAATCTCCTCTGAATTCTTATATGCATGATTTGATATCTTTGCAAGTCTCTTTGAACTATCAATTTGGTTTGGCCAACTAGATTGGTTTTTCGTGCAATGGGAGAAGTGCTTAGCTTTGGGTTCAATCTTGCGGTGCTCGATCCTAGTGACAGAAGGGGAACCGACACGTATTGTATTGTTGCCATTGAGGATAACAATATAGGGTTTCCATCATATTGCTTGGGTTAATTCCGCTACATCATGTCATCTTACTTAATGCATTACTCTGTTCTTCATGAACTTAATACTCTAGATGCAGGCAGGAGTCGGTCGATGTGTGGACTAATAGTAGAGTAATAGTAGTAGATGCAAGCAGGAGTCGGTCTACTTGATACGGACGTGATGCCTATATTCATGATCATCGCCTTAGATATCGTCATAATTATGCTCTTTTCTATCAATTGCTCAGCAGTAATTTGTTCACCCACCGTAATATTTCTATCTTGAGAGAAGCCTCTAGTGAAACCTATGGCCCCCGGGTCTATTTTCCATCATATAAGTTTCCGATCTACAATTTTAGTTTCTGATTTACTTTCTTTTTGCAATCTTTTACTTTCTGTTTCATAAACCAAAAATACCAAAAATATTATTTTATTGTTTATCCATCTATATCATATCTCACTTTGCAAATAACCGTGAAGGGATTGACAACCCGTTTGTCGCATTGGGTGCAAGTTGGTGTTTGTTTGTGCAGGTATTCGGTGGCTTGTGTGTTGTCTCATACTGGATTGATACCTTCATTCTCAAAAGCCGAGGGAAATACTTACTCTACTTTGCTGCATCACCCTTTCCTCTTCAAGGGAAAAACCAACGCAAGCTCAAGAGGTAGTAGGAAGGATTTCGGGCGCCGTTGCCGGGGAGATCTACGCCAAGCCGAGACATACCAAGTACCCATCATAAACTCTTATCCCTCGCAATACATTATTTGCCATTTTACTCTCGTTCTCCTCTCCCCCACTTGTAAAACGATTTTCGAAAATATTTGCCTTTTCTTCGCCCCTCTTCTGTTCGTCTTCTCCGCTTGCTTTTTGTGTGCTTGTGTGTTGGATTGCTTGCTTTGTCACGATGGCTCAAGATAATACTAAATTGTGTGACTTTTCCAATACCAACAACAATGATTTTATTAGTACTCCGATTGCTCCCGCTACTAATGTCGAATCTTGTGAAATTAATGCCGCTTTGCTGAATCTTGTTATGAAAGATCAATTTTCCGGCCTTCCAAGTGAAGATACCGCGTCCCATCTAAACAATTTCGTTGATTTGTGTGATATGCAAAAGAAAAAAGATGTGGATAATGATATTGTTAAATTGAATCTATTTCCATTCTCACTTCGATATCGTGCTAAAACTTGATTTTCATCTTTGCCTATTGATTCATGGAATAAGTGTAAAGATGCTTTTATTTCCAAGTATTCTCCTCCCGCTAAAATCATCTCCCTTAGGAACGATATTATGAATTTTAAGCAACTTGATCATGAACATGTTGCACAATCTTGGGAGAGGATGAAATTGATGATTAGAAATTGCCCTACTCATGGTTTGAATTTATGGATGATTATACAAAACTTTTATGCCGGATTGAGTTTTGCTTCTAGAAATCTTTTAGATTCGGCCGCGGGAGGTAATTTTATGGAAATTAATTTAGTAGAAGCTACTAAACTCCTAGATAATATTATGGTTAATTATTCTCAATGGCATACCGAAAGATCCTCCACTAGTAAAAAAGTGCATCGATTGAAGAGATTAATGTTTTGAGTGCAAAGTTGGATGAGCATATGAATTATTTGCCAGCAAGAGTGATCCTACTGATCCTAATGATATGCCTTTATCTACTTTGATTGAAAATAATAATGAATATATGGATGTAAATGTTGTTGGTAGGAACAATTTTGGTAATAACGTGTATAGAGGTAATTTCCGTTTCCTAGTAATTCCTCTAATAATTATGGTAATTACTACAATAATTCTTATGGAAATTATAATAAGATGCCCTCTGATTTTGAGATTGATGATTTGGCTGGGAACGTGCATATAATTTCTCTTGATGTTGATTCTTTGAAACTTAGATCTATTCCACCTAAGCATGATATCAATGAGTCTCTCAAAGCCATGAGAATTTCCATTAATGACTGCAAAGAAAGAACTGCTAAGATGCATGCTAAAAAGATTGGTTTATAAAAGCGTGTTCTTCTAGTTTCCGTGAGAAGATGAAGATCTTAAAGTGATTGACGTGACTCCTATTGAATCTTTGATTTCCAATATAAATCTTAATAAAGATGGGACTGGAGATGAGTCAACTTTAGTTAAAAGGCGTCCCAGTGATTTAGAGTTTTTAGAGCTTGATGCAAAAATTGATAAAAGTGGGATTGGAGAGGTCAAAACTTTAAGTAGCAATGAACCCACTGTCGGTGTCAAAACAGACCAATCTTGGGTAGGGGGTCCCGAACTGTGCGTCTGAGGATCGAAGGTAACAGGAGACAAGGGAGACACTATGTTTACCCAGGTTCGGGCCCTCTTAATGGAGGTAAAACCCTACGTCCTACTTGATTGTATTTGATGAGTATAGGGGTTACAAGAGTTGATCTACCTCAAGATCATAATGGCTAAACCCTAGATGTCTAGCCTATGTGATTTGTCTTAGCCTCTATGGACTATACCCTCTAGTTTATATAGACAACAGAGAGGCCTTGTGTTGTACAGAGTCGGTTTACAGAGAAAGGAAACTACACACCCGGGCGTTAAGCTTGCCATCCACACAAAAGAGAGTCCTACCCGGACATTGGGGGGGGGGGTCTTCTACCATGTATCTTCACGGCCCATCAGTCCGGCCCATATCAGATAGCCCGGACCCCTGAGGACCCCTTAGTCCAGGACTCCCTCAGTAGCCCCTGAACCAATCTTCAATGACGATGTGTTCGACTCGTAGATTGTCTTCGGCATTGCAAGGCGGGTTCCTTCTCTGCATACAAAGCAATCTTCTGAACAAGAGAATTGTATCCGGCTCCGTATAATAGTTACAACCCTCAACCACAAGGGTACAATACTTAATAAGGCATATCTACTGACAGCTTTTTCAGTGAAACGTCACATCTGGCCTTTTTATTATTTCAAACCCTTTTTTGGCCTCCCGCTTCGTGTTTCGAGGTGCAGCCTCTATTGACACGTGTTGCCAAAGTAGAGATCGCATCCCCTTATTGCAGGATTTTCATCAACACGGGTTTGGGTAACCCAACCGTGCTATTCGCACGACCCCTTGGGAACAGGCGAGTTTTAAGGCTTGTGGGGGGCACTTGATATTCACTGCCTATATAAGCAGATAAAGATCCATCTTTTTACCCCACGCCTTCTTACTTCCTCAGCCTTCCCATCCTCGAGCTCCAGCGCCAAAGCCTCAATCTTTCCCACCGCCCAATCCTTGCAGCCATGTCTTGATCCGGCTCACAGGGCAAGTGGATGGCCTCCTCCATCATGGAGAAGGACATTAAGGAACTCCGGGAGGTGAAGTACTTGACTGCGGAAATCACACATAGGCTCCCGGCCAAAGAGCAAATCATCCCTACTCTAGAGCCTGTAGAGAGGGTTGTTTTCATTCCTCATTTTCTCCGCGGCCTAGGGTTTCCACTTCACCCTTTTGTCCGTGGCCTCATGTTCTATTACGAGCTAGATTTCCATGATCTAGCCCCAAACTCCTTCCTTCACATCTCGGTGTTCATCATCGTGTGTGAGGCTCTCCTCTGCATTCCACCCCATTTCGGCCTATGCTTCAAAGTCTTCAATGTGAAGCCGAAGGTGGTTGACGGGCAGCACGCCGACTGTTGCGGCACCATGGTGAGCAAACTCCCGAACACCACTTGGCCCAAAGGAGCCTTTGTGGAGACCGTGAAGGTGTGGCAGCAGGAGTGGTTCTACATCATCTGCCACTGGTCGTCCAAACCGATCACCTTTGACCATCGGGATTACTCGGCAAGTATCCGGCATGCAGGATGGGCTGCCTTGGTGTTAGACCCGATAATTGACGGATACCACTTCATATGAGTCCTGATGGACGGAGGTAGTAGTTTAAACCTAATATATCAGGACACAGTCCGCAAAATGGGGATAGACCCAACAAAAATCAGCCATAGCAATACTACCTTTAAAGGAGTAATGCCAGGCCCAGAAGCGCATTGTATGGGCTCCCTGCTACTAGAGGTTATATTCGGCTTTCCCAATAACTTCCGCAGTGAAAAGTTAACCTTCCACATCGCTCCGTTCCAAAGTGGCTATCAAGCACTACTCGGACGCGAAGCTTTCGCTCGCTTTAACGCAATACCGCATTACGCTTCTCTCATGCTTAAGATGCCCGGTCCACGTGGCATCATTACAGTAAATGGAAATATTGAGTGCTCCTTGCGCGCGGAAGACCGTGCAGTTGCCTTGGCAGCCGCACACTAGACGGCCTCACCAACTAGAGCATCTGACAGGTCGTTAAGACCACGGACACGGTTAGACGAGTCCGGTGTAGCTATATATAATTGATACAGGTTTGATGGCTATACCCCTATAGCAATACAAGGGGCTCAACGCATGTAAACAAGTGACAATTAGGCTCAACTTTACTCATCTTGAACTGTACATGGTTTATTTAGTATAACCTACCTTTTGTATGACAACTTTTCAGCTAAGTTCCTCTCTTTTATAGATGACCATCATGCTACACCCGTCCAGGATACGGCACAACGGAGACACAGGCGCAGACGTGCAGCAGGGACCCGTTCCGAGGATTCTTTTTAGATTAAGACCCTACGTAAACCTTTTTTACTGTCTCTTGTTGATACACATCCCCCAGATTCTCAGTACAACTATGTCACAGCCCTAGCTAAGCCCTTGCCTGACTCTGCATAAGCATCCATGCATCATGTCTAAATTCAAATGAAATTTTGAATTGGGGATGTTCAAACCCTAGCAGATAATAATTTTAACTAGGTTCAATTCAAATATTTTCATTGGACCCAAAATGCCCTCCAAAAATGTTCATTATTTCTGGGAAAAGGTTAAAACCTTAATCAGAGGTCATGCACATTTTTCCAATGCATTTATGGTTTTTGAATTAATTCATAATTGTATTTGAGTTGGAGCAAATAAATTCTATAAATATTTTTATTGCTCCAATAATCCTGGAATATTTTGTGGAGCTCTAGGATAAACCTTAATGCATCCACAATAATTTCCAGAGAGCTGCAAAATAATTTGGTTAAGAAACCAAATTAAAACAAAAACTGCAAAATAGAAAACAGAAACTAAATTAGCAGAGAGGAGAGAAACCCTACCTGGCGCTCACCTCTCAGCCCAACCGGCCCAGCACGGCCCAGCCCACCGCCGCTTCCCCCCCTGTCGTCTTCCTCCCTCGCCAGAAGGACAGAGGCGTGTCGCCCGCGCGCGCGCTCGCCCCTGGCCACCTCCTGCTTCCTCCCCGACACCTTCTAGCGACGCCTGGGGGCGCCATGCAGCCCCCTGGTCCCTCTCGCTCACTCCCTCGAGCTCATCCCCCTCCTCTGTTCTCTCTCTCGCACGCAGCCACTGAACACACCCGTCGCCGCCGTTCGATGCCACCGTGGCCACAGCCACTGCGTCGCCCCGCCGATGCTCTCAGAGGCGCCGC
The DNA here is from genome assembly GCF_018294505.1 of Triticum aestivum. Taxonomy (NCBI): domain Eukaryota; kingdom Viridiplantae; phylum Streptophyta; class Magnoliopsida; order Poales; family Poaceae; genus Triticum; species Triticum aestivum. The sequence goes on from NC_057800.1 coordinate 581,370,752, forward strand.
CGCCACCTACTCTCCCTCCTCTCCGAGCTACACGAGCCAGGACGGCCCCAATACGATGCTTGCGGCCTTCTTCTCCGACCACGGCCGCCGAATGCCTCCGTCGATTCGGCCACTCCGGCGCGCCCCCGAGCCCACTAACCATCCCTGCAGCTCCGTGGTGAGCCGTTAACCCGATTCCCCCTTGCCCCGTCGTCCCTCGCGTGCTCTAGCCCCGATCCCCAACCATGACCACAGCATCTCGCCGCCGGCCATGGCATAGCCGTGGCCACAGCCGCGCAAGCTCGCAATGGAGCTCGTCAGCGTGCTCAGCGAACCCCCAGGAGCACGTAGCACCCCCCGGTTTCTCCTCTAGTGCACCGTAGCATCGCCACCGCCTGCACCCGAACTCCGGCCGCCGCCGATTTGGTCGCCGCCGTCGATCTCGACGACCGCAGCTGCTGCCGCCACCACCACTAGATGCGCGAGTCTTCCAGCTCGCTGTAGCCGCAAACCCCGAGCAAAACGGTGCCCTGTAGCGCAAACCCGAGCTACCCCAGAGCGTCCCCACCGCGTTTTGGTCGTCACCGGCGATACTCCGGCGAGCTGACGTGGCACCGTCATTAGTGGCTAACGATGCCACTAACTAACCCCATAGCTCACTGACGGATGGGCCCCACCGCCTAATTAACCAGCTAACTAAAATAGTTTAAGGTTAATCTAATTACAGTGGGCCCACGCGTCCGTTTTGACTACGCTGACGTGTTCGTTGACCAGGCCCACCTGTCTGTGACTCCAGCCAGCGCTGTGTCAATGACCAGTGGACCCCACTGGCCAGGTTTGACCCGAGGCAGCCCTATTGACTCTGCTGAGGTCAGCATGACGCCATGCTGATGCAATTTTCCTTTTCTGGAATTTAGTTTATTTTATAAATAATCAGGAAATTCCAGAAATAGCTAAAACTTCAATAAATCATAGAAAATCAACCGTAAGTCAGAATGAAATAATTTATATATGAAAAATTATCAGAAAAATTCAAGGAATCCATCTGTACCATTTTCATGCATGTTTGAACAATGTTTGTCCTCTGTTTTGGACAAAACAAATAAAGGGCATTTAAATAATCATATATGGAGTTGGAGTTTGAATCATGTATTCAAACCAACTTCATTTAAATAATAGCTAGGTGCATTAGCTCAAAACACATTCATATTGCCATGTCATAGCATGCATCATTTTGTGCATTGCATTGATCGTGTTTCTTCTGTGTTTGCCGGTGTTGTTCCCCCTCGGTAGATGTTGTACCGACGATGTGATCATTGACACTGATGAAGACTCAATGTTATCTTCAGAAGTGCCAGGCAAGCAAAAACCCCTTGTTCATTCCGATACAATCCTACTCTCTCGCCCTGCTCTCTTTTACGGCATTAGGACAACAACGAGTTATTTGTTACTCGCTGCGGTAGCTGAACCCCTTTATCCTCTGCATGACCTGTCATTGCCACAGTAAATAGATGAAACCCACTAGTATGAGTAGGAGTTGCTTGAGCCCTGTTGTGCCTACTCATTCATGTTTGTTTGTCATGCCTGCTACTGCTTAGAGTTGAGTCAGGTCTGATTCATCGGGAATGAATCAGAGGTGTGTGAACTTGTCCTACTGTGTGTAAGCTAAGTGTGTGAACACGATTTGGTAAAAGGTATCGGTGAGAGGCCATGTAGGAGTACATGGTGGGTTGTCTCATTGAAGCCGTCCTTAGGAACTGAGTTCTGTGTTTGTGATCCATGATTCAGCTACTACCATACATTGGGCCCTGAAATATGACCCCGCTCGACTTCTTATTCACCCTTGTTCTCTGTCCAGGAGTTAAAAGTAGTTTCTGGTGTTTGTAGTATGCTGGAGGCCGTGGACAGCGCTGACCGTAGGGGTGGGCTGTGATGCGGTAGGTACGTGGCACGGTGTACCGGGCGCCCGTTTGGTGTCTCGAGAACCCTGCACACATCATTTGGGGCTGTGAGCAAAACTCCGGCCGGATCTCCTCATGGATGGAACCCGAATAGGCGATAAACCTGGACTAGAGACTTGAGTGTTTAGGTAGGTCGTGGTCTACACCCACGTCAGCTTTCGCTTGAAGTCTGCAGAGCACATGTCGTGTGCAGACGCTAAGTGGTGGAAACATGTATGAAGAAGTACACCCCTGCAGGGTTAACATCATCTATTCGAATAGCCGTGTCCGCGGTAAAGGACTTCTGGGTTGCTTATATCAGTTCATAGACAAGTGAAAGGGGATACTCTAAAATACGCAAGATAAGCGTGAGTGCTATGGATGGCGTTCTCGTAGGGAGACGGGAGCGGTTCCATAGTGGTGTATTGGTTGGTGAATATGTGGACTCGTGTGCGCCACCTCAAAAGAATCGCTTGCAGTCGTAGTTCAGGATAGCCACCGAGTCAAAGCTGGCTTGCTGCAGTTAAACCCCCACCATCCCTTTGTTGATAATGATGCATATGTAGTTAGTTCTGATGTAAGTCTTGCTGGGTACATTTGTACTCACGTTTGCCTATTTTATGTTTTGCAGAGAGACGTCAGTCTTGCTAGTAGTTCCGCGTGGTCTTCGACGTTTAGCTTGATACCTCAGCTACGATCTTGTGCCCTCGGCAGGATCTGGTAGATAGTCAGGCTTCTCAGCCCTTTTCATTTATAGATGTCTGTACTCAGACATGTTAGCTTCCGCTTGTGCTTTGACTTGTATGCTCTGAATGTTGGGTCGTGAGACCCATGTTTGTATTATCTCGCTCCTAGGAGCCTATTGAATAAATACTTGAGTCGTAGAGTCATGTTGTGATGCCATGTTGTATTTGCACATATCGAGAATATTGTGTGTATGTTATTGAAATGCTTGGTATGTGTGGGATCTGACTATCTAGTTGTTTATCCTTAGTAGCCTCTCTTACCGGGAATGTCTCCTCGTGTTTCCACTGAGCCTTGGTAGCTTGCTACTGCTCCGGAACACTTAGGATGGCCGGCATGTGTCCTCCTTCGTTCCTGTGTCTGTCCCTTCGGGGAAATGTCACGCGAGGAATACCGGAGTCCTGTTAGCCCGCTACAGCCCGGTTCACCGGAGTCCTGCTAGCCCAGTGCTACAGCCTGGATTCACTCGCTGATGACCGACACGTTCGATGTTGGGTCATGGATGCCTGTCCCTGTAGGTTTGTGCCACTTTGGGTTTACGACTAGCCATGTCAGCTCGGGCTCCTTATCATATGGATGCTAGCAACACTATCATATACGTGTGCCAAAAGGCGCAAACGGTCCCGGGCAAAGGTAAGGCGACACCCGTGGGAATACCGTGCGTGAGGCCGCAAAGTGATATGAGGTGTTACATGCTAGATCGATGTGGCATTGAGTCGGGGTCCTGACAACGTTGGTATCAGAGCTTGACTGCCTGTAGGATTACCAAGCCAAACTGGTCGAAGTTGAGTCTAGAAATTCTTTAGTTATATAAGGGAATTGATTGTGGGATGGAACGTAAGGCTCTTTTTACTCCTTTACCTCATGCCCTTCTGATCTGAGTCATCTTATCTTTTCTACGGGGTTAAGGAACTAGGCTTTCTCTTCTTTCTATCAGGATCATGTGTTACTAATCCGTAGACCTATAGAACTGTTGGACTTAAGCCTCAGTCCAGTTCCTACTACTTTTGTATGTTAACTGTTGATCTCGAAACCTTGATATTGTGCTTCTGAGTGGTTATGCCACCATTTTTGTGATTGTCTCAAATCTTTTTGAGCATTTACAGCCGTTATGTTGTCCGAGTCATCCCAGGTTTCTAAACAATCTGATGCACTTGCAAGTCCTTTCCCTCTGGTTTTTATGTTCCTTTGGGCCAGGTTAATCACACTAATCGGTGAGTTGAGGTACTCTGTTGCCTTGACATATATGTTGGAGTTCTTATTATGACCCTAGTTGTCTTAGGGGGTCATCTAATAATTTAGCCATAACTTGTGTTCCAGTGTGATGATTCTGGCCTTTCTTCTCGAAAGCATCCCGTGATGCCACTTAGTAGTAGGTATTCTACTTTTGGGTTTCTGAACCCGAGATTCACTCTACTTACTTCATGTTGATAGTGTTTGCTAGTTCCTTTAGGATATTAGTAACTTTGCGATAGTCCTCGAGGTCCGTGGTTTTTTCCTTCTTCCAAATACTATGAACCGCTTATGGCAGATGTTTATTGGATCAAAAGATCACAATTAGAGTACTCTTGAGGAGATCTCCATTCATAAATCGTGACTCTGCCAGTCCTACCTCTCTGCATGGGTTATTCGGAAGAATTATGTTGAACCTGGTTCGACATACTAATCTATGCATCCACAACTCAGAAAGTTATATGTTCCTTTGAGTTGTCCCTCTTTAGTTGTCTACTGACCTTCGTCTATCAATTGATAGTCAAGAGTATGCATGCATTCGTTTATCGATGCCTATTACTCTTGTGGTCCGTCAAGCCATTCTATCGCGGAATGACTTGGAGAAACAAACTCCAGTACCTCATCCATATCTAGGATTGGGTCAAAGCAGTTGTATTCCGCAGATCAAATGCCAATCCAGCTTTTGGTTCTGTTCTACCTTGGAGTATTACCATCTTTTATATCGGGATTGTTATAGGAATTGCACACCATCCTATGAACTCTTGGTACAGTGATACTTCTTGCCATCATTGTTCATTCCTCGGTTCCTGTGTTATTGTAACCGGAATGCCGACAAATGAGTCATGGCGTGTGAAATCAATACTGCTAGCAACTCTGTTGCTTGGTAGTTAAATGGACGATAACCTCATTCTTAGCATGTTGATTATTGAATCGTCACCCTAAGACTGATTGTGCTACCTAGTCCCTATTTCTGGTGCACTCCTCGACCAATGAGTTAGGAATTATTTCAAGTCCTCACTCATTTGATCATGTCGTCTTGCCCTCAAAAGCAAGATTGTTCTCGAGCTTAGTAACATAACGGTGGTTCGTGACTTTCCAAATATCTTCTTGGAAGTGTTACCGGGTTGTTTCCTGACTGTTATGTTGAGCTCGTGATCAAGTTGGTTTCTTGTGAACCACCCTTTCTCCAAGAATCTGTGTTGGATATCCCGGAGCTAGCTGGTTAAGCTAGACAACAACTTGGAGAATTGGAAGATAAAAGCTTGCCTAACTTAGTTCGTTCCAAAGGGATATTCTTGTGTAGTGTGTGTTGAAGAAAGATGATATCTTCATCGATTGGTCCCTGTGATCAGTTGCTGGAACTATTGTCTTATCAATCCTTGATTTGAGTGTGGGCTATCGTCAAATCAAATCAGTACCAACGATGTTCGTAATGTTGTCTTACTCGTGGTTGATCCCTCAAGCATATACCATTACATCCTTTGGTATGACCAATACTATCACCGTGTTCACATGATGGGGAAGTCCAGTGATATGGAAATTCCGATGAGTTGTTGTTGAGCCCATCAGGAGCATTTTGTCTCACCCATGAGTCATGTTGAACATCAACCTAGTGTTGGAAACTTGTGTAAGCATTTCTTCGTGTTTCGTTTATGAAGCATATGTTTGGATGAAGGTAGTGACTTCCTTTAATTCACGTGCATTTGATGTAAGTTGCCGCCGTGAATTTGAGAAAGTTTGTTTTTGCTCCTCTGGAATCATCCCAAGTCAGTCATGCATGTGCGAAGTATTCTATGGTCTGATAGACTGATCATCCTCATTCCATATGTATCCCCTAGCACATCAAGCCACTGATTGATTTGTTCAAGGAGAAGGAGTTCCTTCTTAAGAGCAAGACTTATGCAAGGACTTCGATATCCTCGATGATGGTTTCCCTCCTGAACTCGGTAGTGTTTTATTATAAGACCACTGTGTGGTCATGCTTGTCTCAGACAACATGTTCACATGTTGTAGCAGAACCAGCTCATGTTTTGGAGCTTGCTACCGTAGCTCACTCCCCGAGAATCCCGCAACATTATCTCGTCGATTTGTGTTGCAAACTTTCATTTTTCTTTCTAGACTTGATGAGTCTGGGATATCCTGACACCAACCAGATCTGAATCTCAGGCAGATGTGATGGTTGGAACATTTCCCAAGAACTATAATATTGGTCTCTCGATAGCCGGTAAAGTGGATGTCATGGCCAACACACCCAGCCGGAAGACCTATTATTGTAGTATCTTGTTTGCAGAAGTTGGCCACCTCCCCATAAGGATTTCGTAGGATTTACTCCCTAGTCGTTCCTTATGGATTTTTGTGTTTCCGAAGTCCGACCTTTTACTTGATGTTCTAGATATCAAACCATAATTGTCTATGGATTACGCTAGCACATCAAGGAGAACATTAGAAGCGGAGTGCTAAATGTCTCTCGGTCGATCATCCAGATTTTGTTCCCTTGGCCCCGCCAAGGTGAAATCTGGGAAGGTGTTATCTTCTTTTGCATCTGCATCGTCCATCGCTATTCATCATGGTAGTATGTTGTGTTGTCAGCACCCTTGACACGGATGTTGATAAAACCTTGATGATTGTGGAAATGCTCAAGTTCTTGAGAGCATGCACAAGCGCTACGTGTTATCATCGGCACTAACTGGGATTCCTCTCAATTTCCTCGGCAATGCTATGACCTTTTCAAACAGTGAATTCACTCTCTATTGTTGGGTTCTTCCCCAGTTACCAGAATCACTCCCAGCATTTGCATTTTGTTGCCAGCTTGCACCGCCAATGTGCCATTCCACCATGGGTCTCTTCCATTTCCGGTGATAAGCAAATTCATCCATTACGTCGTCTTCAACAAGGTAATCCACATCATCCAAGTCCGAGTATGCCATTCTACCGACCCCCTCCAAACGATCGCTCGAGAATTGCCCTAGGCTGATATAGAGAGTCTCAATGATCTCTATATCAAAGGTAATTCTTTTTGCCACTTAAGGGGATATATCTACGAGTCACCATCCCTAAGGTGCCTCGTTGTGGTATCATGGCAACTCAACTCCTCGCTATGTTGACAATCATTTACCACCTTTTTAAGTGTGGAATTGTAGTCTACCTGGTAAACCTCTGTCATTTGTTCCACTCCTTTCCGCTAGAGGTGTGCTTCGTCTCTCAGCTCAAGAGATGTTGCTATGTCTCATTCCGTGAGTTAATCCTGAGTTGTTCGACCTTCAAGAAGAACGATTCTTTTGGGGTCTTTCCTTCCTCTCGTTGTCATGATAGTTGGAGTTCTCAGAGCAAGACTTCGAGACAATGATGGTGAACGAATCAACGTTCATTTGAAGTGCAACCTGGATCGTGTAGATTGTGTTAGTTTGCATTCCCCTTTCATCTTACCCCACGCTTGAATCTCGGGACGAGATTTTTGTCTAGTGGGGGTGAGTTGTCACAGCCCTAGCTAAGCCCTTGCCTGACTCTGCATAAGCATCCATGCATCATGTCTAAATTCAAATGAAATTTTGAATTGGGGATGTTCAAACCCTAGCAGATAATAATTTTAACTAGGTTCAATTCAAATATTTTCATTGGACCCAAAATGCCCTCCAAAAATGTTCATTATTTCTGGGAAAAGGTTAAAACCTTAATCAGAGGTCATGCACATTTTTCCAATGCATTTATGGTTTTTGAATTAATTCATAATTGTATTTGAGTTGGAGCAAATAAATTCTATAAATATTTTTATTGCTCCAATAATCCTGGAATATTTTGTGGAGCTCTAGGATAAACCTTAATGCATCCACAATAATTTCCAGAGAGCTGCAAAATAATTTGGTTAAGAAACCAAATTAAAACAAAAACTGCAAAATAGAAAACAGAAACTAAATTAGCAGAGAGGAGAGAAACCCTACCTGGCGCTCACCTCTCAGCCCAACCGGCCCAGCACGGCCCAGCCCACCGCCGCTTCCCCCCCTGTCGTCTTCCTCCCTCGCCAGAAGGACAGAGGCGTGTCGCCCGCGCGCGCACTCGCCCCTGGCCACCTCCTGCTTCCTCCCCGACCCCTTCTAGCGACGCCTGGGGGCGCCACGCAGCCCCCTGGTCCCTCTCGCTCACTCCCTCGAGCTCATCCCCCTCCTCTGTTCTCTCTCTCGCACGCAGCCACCGAACACACCCGCCGCCGCCGTTCGATGCCGCCGTGGCCACAGCCACTGCGTCGCCCCGCCGATGCTCTCAGAGGTGCCGCCGCCACCTACTCTCCCTCCTCTCCGAGCTACACGAGCCAGGACGGCCCCAATACGATGCTTGCGGCCTTCTTCTCCGACCACGGCCGCCGAATGCCTCCGACGATTAGGCCACTCCGGCGCGCCCCCGAGCCCACTAACCATCCCTGCAGCTCCGCGGTGAGCCGTTAACCCGATTCCCCCTTGCCCCGTCGTCCCTCGCGTGCTCTAGCCCCGATCCCCAACCATGACCGCAGCATCTCACCGCCGGCCATGGCATAGCCATGGCCACAGCCGCGCAAGCTCGCAACGGAGCTCGTCAGCATGCTCAGCGAACCCCCAGGAGCACGTAGCACCCTCCGGTTTCTCCTCTAGTGCACCGTAGCATCGTCACCGCCTGCACCCGAACTCCGGTCGCTGCCGATTTGGTCGCTGCCGTCGATCCCGACCACCGCAGCTGCTGCCGCCACCACCACTAGATGCCCGAGTCTTCCAGCTCGCTGTAGCCGCAAACCCCGAGCAAAATGGTGCCCTGTAGCGCAAACCCGAGCTACCCCAGAGGGTCCCCGTCGCGTTTTTGGTCGTCGCCGGCGATACTCCGGCGAGCTGACGTGGCACCGTCATTAGTGGCTAACGATGCCACTAACTAACCCCATAGCTCACTGACGGATGGGCCCCACCGCCTAATTAACCAGCTAACTAAAATAGTTTAAGGTTAATCTAATTACAGTGGGCCCACGCGTCAGTTTTGACTACGCTGACGTGTTCGTTGACCAGGCCCACCTGTCTGTGACTCCAGCCAGCGCTGTGTCAATGACCAGTGGACCCCACTGGTCAGGTTTGACCCAAGGCAGCCCTGTTGACTCTGCTGAGGTCAGCATGACGCCACGCTGATGCAATTTTCCTTTTCTGGAATTTAGTTTATTTTATAAATAATCAGGAAATTCCAGAAATAGCTAAAACTTCAATAAATCATAGAAAATCAACCGTAAGTCAGAATGAAATAATTTATATATGAAAAATTATCAGAAAAATTCAAGGAATCCATCTGTACCATTTTCATGCATGTTTGAACAATGTTTGTCCTCTGTTTTGGACAAAACAAATAAAGGGCATTTAAATAATCATATATGGAGTTGGAGTTTGAATCATGTATTCAAACCAACTTCATTTAAATCATAGCTAGGTGCATTAGCTCAAAACACATTCATATTGCCATGTCATAGCATGCATCATTTTGTGCATTGCATTGATCGTGTTTCTTCTGTGTTTGCCGGTGTTGTTCCCCCTCGGTAGACGTTGTACCGACGATGTGATCGTTGACACTGATGAAGACTCAATGTTATCTTCAGAAGTGCCAGGCAAGCAAAACCCCCTTGTTCATTCCGATACAATCCTACTCTCTCGCCCTGCTCTCTTTTACTGCATTAGGACAACAACGAGTCATTTGTTACTCGCTGCGGTAGCTGAACCCCTTTATCCTCTGCATGACCTGTCATTGCCACAGTAAATAGATGAAACCCACTAGTATGAGTAGGAGTTGCTTGAGCCCTGTTGTGCCTACTCATTCATGTTTGTTTGTCATGCCTGCTACTGCTTAGAGTTGAGTCAGGTTTGATTCATCGGGAATGAATCAGAGGTGTGTGAACTTGTCCTACTGTGTGTAAGCTAAGTGTGTGAACACGATTTGGTAAAAGGTATCGGTGAGAGGCCATGTAGGAGTACATGGCGGGTTGTCTCATTGAAGTCGTCCTTAGGAACTGAGTTCTGTGTTTGTGATCCATGATTCAGCTACTACCATACATTGGGCCCTGAAATATGACCCTGCTCGACTTCTTATTCACCCTTGTTCTCTGTCCAGGAGTTGCAAGTAGTTTCTGGTGTTTGTAGTATGCTGGAGGCCGTGGACAGCGCTGACCGTAGGGGTGGGCTGTGATGCGGTAGGTACGTGGCATGGTGTACCGGGCGCCCGTTTGGTGTCTCGAGAACCCTGCACACATCGTTTGGGGCTGTGAGCGAAACTTCGGCCGGATCTCCTCATGGATGGAACCCGAATAGGCGATAAACCTGGACTAGAGACTTGAGTGTTTAGGTAGGTCGTGGTCTACACCCACGTCGGCTTTCGCTTGAAGTCTGCCGAGCACATGTCGTGTGCAGACGCTAAGTAGTGGAAACATGTATGAAGAAGTACACCCCTGCAGGGTTAACATCATCTATTCGAATAGCCGTGTCCGCGGTAAAGGACTTCTGGGTTGCTTATATCAGTTCATAGACAAGTGAAAGGGGATACTCTAAAATACGCAAGATAAGCATGAGTGCTATGGATGGCGTTCTCGTAGGGAGATGGGAGCGGTTCCATAGTGGTGTATTGGTTGGTGAATATGTGGACTCGTGTGCGCCACCTCAAAAGAGTCGCTTGCAGTCGTAGTTCAGGATAGCCACCGAGTCAAAGATGGCTTGCTGCAGTTAAACCCCCACCATCCCTTTGTTGATAATGATGCATATGTAGTTAGTTCTGATGTAAGTCTTGCTGGGTACATTTGTACTCACGTTTGCCTATTTTATGTTTTGCAGAGAGACGTCAGTCTCGCTAGTAGTTCCGCATGGTCTTCGACGTTTAGCTTGATACCTCAGCTACGATCTTGTGCCCTCGGCAGGATCTGGTAGATAGTTAGGCTTCTCAGCCTTTTTCATTTATAGATGTCTGTACTCAGACATGTTAGCTTCCGCTTGTGCTTTGACTTGTATGCTCTGAATGTTGGGTCGTGAGACCCATGTTTGTATTATCTCGCTCCTAGGAGCCTATTGAATAAATACTTGAGTCGTAGAGTCATGTTGTGATGCCATGTTGTATTTGCACATATCGAGCATATTGTGTGTATGTTATTGAAATGCTTGGTATGTGTGGGATCTGACTATCTAGTTGTTTATCCTTAGTAGCCTCTCTTACCGGGAAATGTCTCCTAGTGTTTCCACTGAGCCTTGGTAGCTTGCTACTGCTCCGGAACACTTAGGCTGGCCGGCATGTGTCCTCCTTCGTTCCTGTGTCTGTCCCTTCGGGGAAATGTCACGCGAGGAATACCGGAGTCCTGTTAGCTCGCTACAGCCCGGTTCACCGGAGTCCTGCTAGCCCAGTGCTACAGCCTGGATTCACTCGCTGATGACCGACACGTTCGATGCTGGGTCATGGATGCCTGTCCCTGTAGGTTTGTGCCACTTTGGGTTTACGACTAGCCATGTCAGCCCGGGCTCCTTATCATATGGATGCTAGCGACACTATCATATACGTGTGCCAAAAGGCGCAAACGGTCCCGGGCAAAGGTAAGGCGACACCCGTGGGAATACCGTGCGTGAGGCCGCAAAGTGATATGAGGTGTTACATGCTAGATCGATGTGGCATTGAGTCGGGGTCCTGACAGCGTTGGTATCAGAGCTTGACTGCCTGTAGGATTACCAAGCCAAACTGGTCGAAGTTGAGTCTAGAAATTCTTTAGTTATATAAGGGAATTGATTGTGGGATGGAACGTAAGGCTCTTTTTACTCCTTTACCTCATGCCCTTCTGATCTGAGTCATCTTATCTTTTCTACGGGTTTAAGGAACTAGGCTTTCTCTTCTTTCTATCAGGATCACGTGTTACTAATCCGTAGACCTATAGAACTGTTGGACTTAAGCCTCAGTCCAGTTCCTACTACTTCTGTATGTTAACTGTTGATCTCGAAACCTTGATATTGTGCTTCTGAGTGGTTATGCCACCATTTTAGTGATTGTCTCAAATCTTTTTGAGCATTTACAGCCGTTATGCTGTCCGAGTCATCCCAGGTTTCTAAACAATCTGATGCACTTGCAAGTCCTTTCCCTCTGGTTTTTATGTTCCTTTGGGCCAGGTTAATCAAACTAATCGGTGAGTTGAGGTACTCTGTTGCCTTGACATATATGTTGGAGTTCTTATTATGACCCTAGGTGTCTTAGGGGGTCATCTAATAATTTAGCCATAACTTGTGTTCCAGTGTGATGATTCTGGCCTTTCTTCTCGAAAGCATCCCGTGATGCCACTTAGTAGTAGGTATTCTACTTTTGGGTTTCTGAACCCGAGATTCACTCTACTTACTTCATGTTGATAGTGTTTGCTAGTTCCTTTAGGATATTAGTAACTTTGCGATAGTCCTTGAGGTCCGTGGTTTTTTCCTTCTTCCAAATACTATGAACCGCTTATGGCAGATGTTTATTGGATCAAAAGATCACAATTAGAGTACTCTTGAGGAGATCTCCATTCATAAATCATGACTCTGCCAGTCCTACCTCTCTGCATGGGTTATCCGGAAGAATTATGTTGAACCTGGTTTGACATACTAATCTATGCATCCACAACTCAGAAAGTTATATGTTCCTTTGAGTTGTCCCTCTTTAGTTGTCTACTGACCTTCGTCTATCAATTGATAGTCAAGAGTATGCATGCATTCGTTTATCGATGCCTATTACTCTTGTGGTCCGTCAAGCCATTCTATCGCGGAATGACTTGGAGAAACAAACTCCAGTACCTCATCCATATCTAGGATTGGGTCAAAGCAGTTGTATTCCGCAGATCAAATGCCAATCCAGCTTTTGGTTCTGTTCTACCTTGGAGTATTACCATCTTTTATATCGGGATTGTTATAGGAATTGCACACCATCCTATGAACTCTTGGTACAGTGATACTTCTTGCCATCATTGTTCATTCCTCGGTTCCTGTGTTATTGTAACCGGAATGCCGACAAATGAGTCATGGCGTGTGAAATCAATACTGCTAGCAACTCTGTTGCTTGGTAGTTAAATGGACGATAACCTCATTCTTAGCGTGTTGATTATTGAATCGTCACCCTAAGACTGATTGTGCTACCTAGTCCCTATTTCTGGTGCACTCCTCGACCAATGAGTTAGGAATTATTTCAAGTCCTCACTCATTTGATCATGTCGTCTTGCCCTCAAAAGCAAGATTGTTCTCGAGCTTAGTAACATAACGGTGGTTCGTGACTTTCCAAATATCTTCTTGGAAGTGTTACCGGGTTGTTTCCTGACTGTTATGTTGAGCTCGTGATCAAGTTGGTTTCTTGTGAACCACCCTTTCTCCAAGAATCTGTGTTGGATATCCCGGAGCTAGTTGGTTAAGCTAGACAACAACTTGGAGAATTGGAAGATAAAAGCTTGCCTAACTTAGTTCGTTCCAAAGGGATATTCTTGTGTAGTGTGTGTTGAAGAAAGATGATATCTTCATCGATTGGTCCCTGTGATCAGTTGCTGGAACTATTGTCTTATCAATCCTTGATTTGAGTGTGGGCTATCGTCAAATCAAATCAGTACCAACGATGTTCGTAATGTTGTCTTACTCGTGGTTGATCCCTCGAGCATATACCATTACATCCTTTGGTATGACCAATACTATCACCGTGTTCACATGATGGGGAAGTCCAGTGATATGGAAATTCCAATGAGTTGTTGTTGAGCCCATTAGCACCATTTTGTCTCCCCCATGAGTCATGTTGAACATCAACCTAGTGTTGGAAACTTGTGTAAGCATTTCTTCGTGTTTCGTTTATGAAGCATATGTTTGGATGAAGGTAGTGACTTCCTTTAATTCATGTGCATTTGATGTAAGTTGCCGCCATGAATTCGAGAAAGTTTGTTTTTGCTCCTCTGGAATCATCCCAAGTCAGTCATGCATGTGCGAAGTATTCTATGGTCTGATAGACTGATCATCCTCATTCCATTTGTATCCCCTAGCACATCAAGCCACTGATTGATTTGTTCAAGGAGAAGGAGTTCCTTCTTAAGAGCAAGACTTATGCAAGGACTTTGATATCCTCGATGATGGTTTCCCTCCTGAACTCGGTAGTGTTTTATTATAAGACTACTGTGTGGTCATGCTTGTCTCAGACAACATGTTCACATGTTGTAGCAGAACCAGCTCATGTTTTGGAGCTTGCTACCGTAGCTCACTCCCCGAGAATCCCGCAACATTATCTCGTCGATTTGTGTTGCAAACTTTCATTTTTCTTTCTAGACTTGATGAGTCTGGGATATCCTGACACCAACCAGATCTGAATCTCAGGCAGATGTGATGGTTGGAACATTTCCCAAGAACTATAATATTGGTCTCTCGATAGCCGGTAAAGTGGATGTCATGGCCAACACACCCAGCCGGAAGACCTATTATTGTAGTATCTTGTTTGCAGAAGTTGGCCACCTCCCCATAAGGATTTCATAGGATTTACTCCCTAGTCGTTCCTTATGGATTTTTGTGTTTCCGAAGTCCGACCTTTTACTTGATGTTCTAGATATCAAACCATAATTGTCTATGGATTACGCTAGCACATCAAGGAGAACATTAGAAGCGGAGTGCTAAATGTCTCTCGGTCGATCATCCAGATTTTGTTCCCTTGGCCCCGCCAATGTGAAATCTGGGAAGGTGTTATCTTCTTTTGCATCTGCATCGTCCATCGCTATTCATCATGGTAGTATGTTGTGTTGTCAGCACCCTTGACACGGATGTTGATAAAACCTTGATGATTGTGGAAACGCTCAAGTTCTTGAGAGCACGCACAAGCGCTACGTGTTATCATCGGCACTAACTGGGATTCCTCTCAGTTTCCTCGGCAATGCTATGACCTTTTCAAACAATGAATTCACTCTCTATTGTTGGGTTCTTCCCCAGTTACCAGAATCACTCCCAGCATTTGCATTTTGTTCCCAGCTTGCACCGCCAATGTGCCATTCCACCATGGGTCTCTTCCATTTCCGGTGATAAGCAAAATTCATCTATTACGTCGTCTTCAACAAGGTAATCCACATCATCCAAGTCCGAGTATGCCATTCTACCGACCCCCTCCAAACGATCGCTCGAGAATTGCCCTAGGCTGATATAGAGAGTCTCAATGATCTCTATATCAAAGGTAATTCTTTTTGCCACTTAAGGGGATATATCTACGAGTCACCATCCCTAAGGTGCCTCGTTATGGTATCATGGCAACTCAACTCCTCGCTACGTTGACAATCATTTACCACCTTTTTAAGTGTGGAATTGTAGTCTACCTGGTAAACCTCCGTCATTTGTTCCACTCCTTTCCGCTAGAGGTGTGCTCCGTCTCTCAGCTCAAGAGATGTTGCTATGTCTCATTCCGTGAGTTAATCCTGAGTTGTTCGACCTTCGAGAAGAACGATTCTTTTGGGGTCTTTCCTTCCTCTCGTTGTCATGATAGTTGGAGTTCTCAGAGCAAGACTTCGAGACAATGATGGTGAATGAATCAACGTTCATTTGAAGTGCAACCTGGATCGTGTAGATTGTGTTAGTTTGCATTCCCCTTTCATCTTACCCCACGCTTGAATCTCGGGATGAGATTTTTGTCTAGTGGGGGTGAGTTGTCACAGCCCTAGCTAAGCCCTTGCCTGACTCTACATAAGCATCCATGCATCATGTCTAAATTCAAATGAAATTTTGAATTGGGGATGTTCAAACCCTAGCAGATAATAATTTTAACTAGGTTCAATTCAAATATTTTCATTTGACCCAAAATGCCCTCCAAAAATGTTCATTATTTCTGGGAAAAGGTTAAAACCTTAATCAGAGGTCATGCACATTTTTCCAATGCATTTATGGTTTTTGAATTAATTCATAATTGTATTTGAGTTGGAGCAAATAAATTCTATAAATATTTTTATTGCTCCAATAATCCTGGAATATTTTGTGGAGCTCTAGGATAAACCTTAATGCATCCACAATAATTTCCAGAGAGCTGCAAAATAATTTGGTTAAGAAACCAAATTAAAACAAAAACTGCAAAATAGAAAACAGAAACTAAATTAGCAGAGAGGAGAAAAACCGTACCTGGCGCTCACCTCTCAGCCCAACCGGCCCAGCACGGCCCAGCCCACCGCCGCTTCCCCCCCTGTCGTCTTCCTCCCTCGCCAGAAGGACAGAGGCGTGTCGCCCGCGCGCGCGCTCGCCCCTGGCCACCTCCTGCTTCCTCCCCGACCCCTTCTAGTGACGCCTGGGGGCGCCACGCAGCCCCCTGGTCCCTCTCGCTCACTCCCTCGAGCTCATCCCCCTCCTCTGTTCTCTCTCTCGCATGCAGCCACCGAACACACCCGCCGCCGCCGTTCGATACCGCCATGGCCACAGCCACTGCGTCGCCCCGCCGATGCTCTCAGAGGCGCCGCCGCCACCTACTCTCCCTCCTCTCCGAGCTACACGAGCCAGGACGGCCCCAATACGATGCTTGCGGCCTTCTTCTCCGACCACGGCCGCCGAATGCCTCCGTCGATTCGGCCACTCCGGCGCGCCCCCGAGCCCACTAACCATCCCTGTAGCTCCGCGGTGAGCCGTTAACCCGATTCCCCCTTGCCCCGTCGTCCCTCGCGTGCTCTAGCCCCGATCCCCAACCATGACCGCAGCATCTCGCCACCGGCCATGGCATAGCCGTGGCCACAGCCGCGCAAGCTCGCAATGGAGCTCGTCAGCATGCTCAGCGAACCACCAGGAGCACGTAGCACCCTCCGGTTTCTCCTCTAGTGCACCGTAGCATCGGCATCGCCTGCACCCGAACTCCGGCCGCCGCCGATTTGGTCGCCGCCGTCGATCCCGACCACCGCAGCTGCTGCCGCCACCACCACTAGATGCGCGAGTTTTCCAGCTCGCTGTAGCCGCAAACCCCGAGCAAAATGGTGCCCTGTAGCGCAAACCCGAGCTAACCCAGAGCATCCCCGCCGCGTTTTTGGTCGTCGCCGGCGATACTCCGGCGAGCTGACGTGGCACCGTCATTAGTGGCTAACGATGCCACTAACTAACCCCATAGCTCACTGACGGATGGGCCCCACCGCCTAATTAACCAGCTAACTAAAATAGTTTAAGGTTAATCTAATTACAGTGGGCCCACGCGTCAGTTTTGACTAGGCTAAAGTAGCTATTCGGCCTTGGCCCTCCCGGCCACAAATGATCCACAATGGACCTCATGGCAAGTTCGGATAATCTATGGAGCTCGGCCCACTCAGCCATTTGCTCATTCAACAGCAGCGGACGGGATGGAGCATGAAACTTTGACCAAAATAGTTTTTCCACTTCGTGATCTTTCCGATCCTTGAAGTACTCAGCTGCATCAGCAGCACTTGCAGCCAAATCCATGTAGGCGTCCGCAGAACTCCATAGCCGGTCCAGAGGTGCATACTTTGGATCCCCGAACTTAGTCCGCAACAAGAAGGGTTTCCCAGGTACAATATTCGCAGCTTGATGCACCTCCTCCTTCGTCGCTCTAATTTTGGAGCGGGCTTCCTTGGCAGCCACCCGAGCCTTTTCCAAGTCCGTTGCCTTCGCCCAATTTTCTTCTTCAAGAAGCTGGTAACGGTTAGCAATATCTTTTAACTCTTCAGCCATCTTGGCTATTTTTTCTTTGCTCTCACAATGCGCGTCTTGTTTGGCCCTTAACTCTTCGGCCGCCTTTACAGCGGCCGCATTGCTACTCCTTGCTTGCTCCTTGGCTCGGGCAAGCTCCGCCCGAAGGGTCTCCACGGTGGCACCTCCATCTGTAGTCACAACATATTAAAGATACTGGCATCATGCTGCTCTTATTATGTGACAATCACCAGAAAAATCACCTACCCTGTGCCTCGTCAAGCCGCTTGTTAACAAGCACCATGTCAGCATCTGCCGCATCCAGTTGCCGCCTTAGTTCGGCAAACCCATCAGTCCGGCTAGCCATCGGAGCTTCAACCACCTGCACATAAAGGCGGTCTGGTTATTACCTGGGACTATGATCCTCTGTTTGCCGCTGTTTTCGACGACAACCAGAGTCTCAGGGGCTACTATCTACACAGGGCACATCTAAAAATGTGCGGTACTGTCAACAATGTACATCATTTTGTGTACCTCAAAACCCGTTAGTAGACTCATAAAGGCTTCATGCAACCCGCTTTCGGCGGACGAAATCCTTTCAATCACCGTACCCATCAACGTGCGGTGCTCTTCTGAGATAGCCGCTTGCTCTAGCAGATCCCTCAGTACGTCCGACCGTACACCAGACGGTGCCGAACTCTTTCGATTGCCCTCTTCAAGAGCTGGATACTGAGGACTTCGGGTGGCCATAGGATTACCTTCTAGCCTTGCCGGGTCAGGAGAAACCCTCCGCGACGACACCTCGGGGTCGCCCACCCCATGAGGCGGTATGGCAGGGGGAGGCGTTTCGCTCTCCATCATCTCTAGAAGAAGATCCCCTAAAGACGAGCTCTGCTGAGAAGGGCTAAGATCCGAACTGCAAGATAAATGCTTTGATTATTTTCCTCAGAAGTAAAGCGAGATATTTTCATTATTAAGTACCCTCCGGGTCCTCAGAGGCGGTTCTCTTCCTTCCCTGGGAAGAGGAAGTTTCAGTTCCTCCTCCCCGGCTAACCTCCTTCGCGGAGGCTCTAGCCTCCTTGTTCCCCCCTCTATCTTCTCCTGATGGCGCTTGATAAGGCGCGATCTCCAGCATCTTGGTGAGCACGGGATTTGGTGAGGTCTCAGGGAGGGGGCTGGACACCTAATCAACTTTGCCTTCGCTATCCAATCCTGGTCAAAGAGCGACTTTTTTAGGGCAACGTTGCGATAAATAAACAGATAGTGTGTTCGGATGCGGGGCTATTTACTTGGGTATCCGGGCGATTGCAGCTCAGACCTGCATCCTCAGTGATGTCCGGACACATTATTTGTGGTCCGAAGAACAATTTGTACATATCTTCATGCATCATGCCGAGGAAATTTTGAATAGTCCGCGGTCCTTCCGGGTTGAATTCCCACATGCGAAGGGGCCGGCGTTTGCGAGGCTGGACTTGACGAACTCGCATAACTTGCACTACCATAACCAGACTGAAATCTCTCTCAAAGAGATCTCGGATACGGCTTTGCAGTATTGGCACGTCCTTGGCTGGACCCCAGCTCAGCCCCCTGCTGATCCATGACATCAGTTGTGGTGGGAGCCTGAGCGAAAGGTGGGGGCAGCTACCGACTTGGCACTTCGAGGAGCTGTGATGTAGAACCACTCCCGCTGCCACAATCCGGACACCTCTGGGAAGCAACCCTCAGGCCATGGAGCGTCAACGATTTTGCTTATTAAAGCGCCTCCGCACGCTCCGTGCTGCCCCTCGATCATCATCTTCGGCTTCGCATCGAAGGTCTTGAGCCACAGGCCGAAGTGAGGGGTAATGCGGAGGAAGGCCTCGCATACGACAATGAATGTCGAGATGTGAAGAAGGGAATCCGGGGCTAGATCATGAAAATCTAGCCCATAATAGAACATAAGACCCCTAACAAAGGGATCCAGAGCGAGGCCTAGTCCTCGGAGGAAGTGGGAGACGAACACGACACTCTCGTTGGGTTCGGGAGTAGGGACAACCTACCCTTGGGCAGGCAGCCGATGCGAAATTTCGGCGGTCAGATATCTGGCTTCTCTCAACTTCTTGATGTCCTCCTCCATGGCGGAGGAAGGCATCCACCGACCTTGAAGGTTGGATCCAGACATAGTTGAAGGTCCGAAGCACCTCACCTGAGTTTTGGGTGTTAGAACTCGAGGCGGGGGAAGGATTTGATTAAGCACGAGAGGGAAAAAGAAAAAGCCTTGTCCCCTTTATAAAAAGGGTGAATATCAAGCATCCTCCTCGTGGACGTTTGGGACTTGCCTAAGATCTAGGAGTCCTACCCATAGGCACGGTTGGGTTACGCACGTCCGTATTGATGAGAATCCCATGATAAAGGGGACACGATCTCTGCTTCGACAAGACGTGCCAAGGAAACCGCCTCGCGAAACACGTTGAGATGGGTTATGAAAAATGATTCGAATAAAGACCTGGCTGTGGGGTGATGTCACACTACAGGGTACGTCGGCAGATTAGATTTGTGGAAATATTATTCTCTCTACAGTGGTATGTGGAACTTGTTTTGCAGAGCCGGACACGATCCTCGTGTTCAAAATCTTCTATGAAGTATTCGGAGGAGGAACCCGCCTTGCAATGCCGAAGACAATCTGCGCGCCGGACTCATCGTCATTGAAGCCTGGTTTAGGGGCTACTGAGGGAGTCCTGGATTAGGGGGTATCCAGACAGCCGGATTATATCCTTTGTCCGGACTGTTGGACTATGAAGATACAAGATTGAAGACTTCGTCCCGTGTCCGGATGGGACTCTCCTTGGCATGGAAGGCAAGCTTGGCAATACGGATATGTAGATCTCCTTCCTTGTAACTGACTCTGTGCAACCCTAGCCCCCTCCAGTGTCTACATAAACCGGAGGGTTTAGTCCGTAGGACCAAGAACAACAATCATACCATAGGCTAGCTTCTAGGGTTTAGCCTCTTCGATCTCGTGGTAGATCAACTCTTGTACTACTCATATTATCAAGAACAATCAAGCAGGACATAGGGTATTACCTCCATCAAGAGGGCCCGAACCTGGGTAAACATCATGTCACCCGCCTCCTGTTACCATCCGCCTAGACGCACAGCTCGGGACCCCCTACCCGAGATCCGCCGGTTTTGACACCGACACTCGTGGTACCAAATGGGTGTCCGCTCCGGTATTTAGATATGGCCCCCCTATGCGGCTCACGTCTTGGACCAAGAAGGGTCTGGACTGGGGGGTAGACCGATGAAGTGATGATGCTGCAAAAGCGCATCAAGAGTATGATAAAGAAGCACACCAGTCTCACCGATGTGATTCAGGTGATGCTCTCCCGTCGAATCCTCCCATGCAAACGCCGATCTCTCTGGATGGGCCCCAGACCCTGCAGCGCTTCTTCGGCACAATGTACAAAGAGATCTGGAAACTACTTTTTAAGGTCCAGCAGTCATGGCCGAAGAAGACTGAAGATATCGGTCTCGACAGCGCACATCCGGCTACTGAGGTAAGCTTCTTACTTTCGAACATAATTTTGGTCCATAAGTCAAAGGGTATACTGAGATGCCCATTCTTATTCAGGGATGGACAGCGAAGGCGGAGCGGATCAGGTGTCCGGCGCTGCTACCTGAAAACCCAGCCACTCCTCTATTAATGAGGATGCTGGTCCCGGTGCCTTATCAGGTGCCAGAGAAGAAGGCCAAAAAGAAGGGCAAGGAGACCAAAGGTGGCCTCCGCTGTAAAGGCACTTCGGACCCTGTGTCCGGAGACACCGAAGCTCTTTACTCCCATGTGGGAGACGAAGACGGAGAGGAGGAGGAAGAATAGAACAACTCTCCCCTTAAGGGGAGGAAGAAGAAAAGGGCGGCCTCTATGGACCCAAAGGCGGAGGCGTCCAAGAGGGGGAAGATATCCCTCCCTGACAGCTCGGATTCGGATGCCGAAGCGATCCCCAGTGGTGCCCCAGGTCGAAGCCCATCGCCACATCATAAGTACCCAAGGATACTGTACATATATTTGGTTTTTATTATTGTAATTCTAACACATTTGTATTGTGTGCCTCAGTCCGGCCCGCGATCTCCCCAATTATCATCATCCTCGGGGAATTCGCTGGAGCCGGGGATTGTGGAGAGCAAGATGCCTCCGCGAGCCTCCCCACCAAACAATATGGACGACACCGAAGTGTTGTCCTAAAGAACCTCTCCAGGCCATGAAGAGGTGCAGGTGGCCCCCAAGACAGCGCCAGAGGATAACACCTCGGCTGCCGAGAACATGGGGGAACCAACCCTTATGGAGACTGACGACGGGGGCCATGACCAATCTGGCCCCTAGACGAACATCATTTCGGAGATCCATATGACTTCAGAATCGAGCGAGCAACCCCCTTTGAAAGAGGGGGGAGCGTCGACTCCACCAGCGACCTCCATCAATCCGGAGGTGTCGGATACTTTAGTGGGAGCACTTCGACGTGCTTCCGTCGTAGAGGAGAATCGTACCCTGATGGGTACGGTGGTTGGGAAGATTCAGTCCACCAAGAGCGGGCTGAACAAAGCTTTCGCCAGCCTACTGATGGGCTTTGAGGTATGCGACATAAGACGCCTTTTTATATGAAGGAAATATGCCTGTATACAGATAGTATCCCCTGAGACTCTGTTCGGTTTTGGAAAAAACCGAACAGAGGATCAAATGATTATCACAGAAGGTAACGTACATATTTATTGAATGAACAGGCTTCCCTATTGGCGACGACCGCCCAGGCCGCTGAAGTTTCCAAACTCAAATGGAAGCTGAAGCTGGCCGATGATGACCTTGACTGCATTAACAAGCGGTTCGATGAGGCGCAAGGTATGTTTTGTATGACTCAAGTTATATGTGAGTGCGGATTTTAAGCTCACACACCTTCTCATGTAAATGATTGCAGGCAGTGTGCTAATAAGTCTCCAACATATCTATAATTTTTTATTGTTCCATGCTATTATATTATCTATTTTGGGTGTTTAATGGGCTTTAATATACCTTTTCATATTATTTTTGGTACTAACATATTAACCAAAGGCCCAGTGCAAATTGCTATTTTTTGCCTATTTCAGTGTTTCATAGAAAAGGAATATCAAACGGAATCCAAATGGAATGAAACCTTTGGGAGAATTATTTTTGGAACAAACGTGATCCAGGAGACTTGGAGTGGACGTCAAGAAAGAAGTGAGGAGGCCACAAGGAAGGAGGGCGCGCCCAGGGGGTAGGCGTGCCCCCACCCTCGTGGGCCCCTCACAGCTCCACCGACGTACTTCTTCCTCCTATATATACCCATATACCATGAAAACATCCAGGAGCACCACGAAACCCTATTTCCACCGCCGCAATCTTCTGTACCCGTGAGATCCCATCTTGGGACCTTTTTCGGCGCTCCGCCGGAGGGGGAATCGATCATGGAGGGCTTCTACATCAACACCATAGCCTCTCCGATGATGTGTGAGTAGTTTACCATAGACCTTCGGGTCCATAGTTATTAGCTAGATGGGTTCTTCTCGCTCTTTGGATCTCAATACAAAGTTCTCCTCGATTCTGTTGGAGATCTATTCGATGTAATTCTTTTTGCGGTGTGTTTGTCAAGATCCGATGAATTGTGGGTTTGTGATCAAGATTATCTATGAACAATATTTGATTCTTCTCTGAAATCTTTTATGCATGATTTAATATCTTTGCAAGTCTCTTTGAATTATCAGTTTGATTTGGCCTACTAGATTGATCTTTCTTGCAATGGGAGAAGTGCTTAGCTTTGGGTTCAATCTTGCGGTGTCCTTTCCCAGTGATAGCAGGGGCAACAAGGCACGTATTGTATTGTTGCCATCGAGGATAAAAAGATGGGGTTTATATCATATTGCTTGAGTTTATCCCTCTACATCATGTCATCTCGCCTAATGCGTTACTCTGTTCTTATGAACTTAATACTCTAGATGCAAGCTGGATAGCAGTCGATGTGTGGAGTAATAGTAGTAGATGCAGAATCATTTTGGTCTACTTGTCGCGGACGTGATGCCTATATACATGATAATGCCTAGATATTCTCATAACTATGCGCTTTTCTATCAATTGTTCGACAGTAATTTGTTCACCCATCGTAGAATTTGCTATCATGAGAGAAGCCACTAGTGAAACCTATGGCCCCCGGGTCTATCTTCTATCATATTATTTTCATATCAATTTGCTATTTTATTTTGCAATCTTTATTTTCCAACCTATACCACAAAAATACCAAAAATATTTATCTTATTATCTCTATCAGATCTCACTTTCGTAACTGAATGTGAAGGAATTGACAACCCCTTTATCGTGTTGGTTGCGAGGTTCTTGTTTGTTTATGCAGGTACTAGGCGACTTGCGTGTTACCTCATACTGGATTGATACCTTGGTTCTCAAAACTGAGGGAAATACTTACACTACTTTGCTGCATCACCCTTTCCTCTTCAAGGGAAAACTAACGCATGCTCAAGAGGTAGCAAGAAGGATTTCTAGCACCGTTGCCACGGAGGTTGCATCAAGTCAAGACATACCAAGTACCCATCACAAACTCCTATCCCTCGCATTACATTATTTGCCATTTGCCTCTCGTTTTCCTCTCCCCCACTTCACCCTTGCCGTTTTATTCGCCCTCTTTACCATTCGCCTCTTTTCTGTTCGCCTTCCTTTTGCTTCCCACTTGTTTGCTTGTGTGTTGGATTGATTGTTTGTCACGATGTCTCTCCCAAAAAGTGTTGATATCCACCATAGAAGGTTGGGAGAAATCAAAAACAATGTTAGAAGTTTTATGTCCTTGCAATTTGAGCATAATAATTTCTTCAGAAATGAGCTTAAAGAGCAAAAAGGTTTTATGGATTACATGAATAAAGAGCTCGATGATATGTCTAAGGAATTTTATGGTTTGAAATCTCAGTTCGCTCATCTTGAAAAATTAATAGCCCAAATTTCAGATAAGCAGGCCACCTTAGTTAATAAGATGGTCACTATACCAAAAGAGTTAGATGATAATAAGGATGAAGATCTAAAAGTGATTGATGTGTCTCCTATTAAATCTTTGCTTTGCAATATGAATCTTGATAATGATGGGACTGAAGATGAGTCAACTTTAGCTAAAAGGCGTCCCAATGATTCGGAGTTTTTAGATCTTGATGCAAAAATTGGTAAAAGTGGGATTGAAGAGGTCAAAACTTTATGTAGCAATGAACACACTATTCTAGATTTCAAGGGATTTAATTATGATAATTGCTCTTTGATAGATTGTATTTCCTTGTTGCAATCCGTGCTAAATTCTCCTCATGCTTATAGTCAAAATAAAGCTTTCACCAAACATATCCCTTGATGCTTTAATGCAATCTTATGAAGAAAAGCTTGAATTAGAAGTTTCTATCCCTAGAAAACTTTATGACGAGTGGGAACCTACTATTAAAATTAAAATTAAAGATCATGAATGCTATGCTTTATGTGATTTGGGTGCTAGTGTTTCCACGATTCCAAAAACTTTGTGTGATGTGTTAGGTTTCCGTGAATTTGATGATTGTTCTTTAAATTTGCATCTTGCGGATTCCACTATTAAGAAACCTATGGGAAGGATTAATGATGTTCTTATTGTTGCAAATAGGAATTATGTGCCCGTAGATTTCATTTTTCTTGATATAGATTGCAATCCTACATGTCCTATTATTCTTGGTAGACATTTCCTTAGAATGATTGGTGCAATTATTGATATGAAAGAAGGAAATATTAGATTCCAATTTCCGTTAAGGAAGGGCATGTAACACTTTCCTAGGAAGAAAATTAAATTACCTTATGAATTTATTATGAGAGCCACTTATGGATTGCATACCAAAGATGACAATACCTAGATCTATTCTTGTTTTTATGCGTAGCTAGGGGCGTTAAACGATAGCGCTTGTTGGGAGGCAACCCAATTTTATTTTTGTTTCTTGTTTTTTGTTCCTGTTTAGTAATAAATAATTCATCTAGCTTCTTTTTACATGTGGTTTTATGCTTTTAATTAATGTTTGTGCCAAGTAGAACCTTCGGGAAGACTTGGGGGAAGTATTTGTGATCTTGCTGTAAAAAAACAGAAACTTTAGCTCTCACAAGATTTGCTGCCATTTTTTTACTGGAGAGTGCGATTAGGTTGATTATTTTTGCAGATGATTAATAGACAAATTATTCACGTCCACCAATTTATTTCAGAATTTTTGGGGCTACATAAGTATTCGAAACCTACAGATTACTACAGACTGTTCTGTTTTGACAGATTCTGTTTTTCGTGTGTTGTTTGCTTATTTTGATGAATCTATGGCTAGTATCAGGGGATATGAACCATAGAGAAGTTGGAATACAGTAGGTCTAACACCAACATAAATAAAGAACAAGTTCATTACAGTACCTTGAAGTGGTGGTTTGTTTTCTTATACTAACGGAGCTCATGAGATTTTCTGTTAAGTTTTGTGTTGTGAAGTTTTCAAGTTTTGCGTAAAGATTTGATGGATTTTGGAATAAGGGGTGGCAAGAGCCTAATCTTGGGGATTCCCAAGGCAACCCAAGGTAAAATTCAAGGACAACCAAAAACCTAAGCTTGGGGATGCCCCGGAAGGCACCCCCTCTTTCATCTTCTTCCATCGGTAAGTTTACTTGAGGCTATATTTTTATTCACCACATGATATGTGTTTTGCTTGGAGCATCTTGTATGATTTGAGTCTTTGCTTTTTAGTTTACCACAATCATCCTTGCTGTACACACCTTTTGGAGAGACACACATGAATCGAAATTTATTAGAATACTCTATGTGCTTCACTTATATCTTTTAAGCTAGAAAATTTTGCTCTAGTGCTTCACTTATATCTTTAAGAGCACGGTGGTGGTTTTGTTTTATAGAAATTATTGATCTCTCATGCTTCACTTATATTATTTTGAGAGTCCTTTAGAAAAGCATGGTAATTTTCTTTGGCTATAAAATTAGTCCTAATATGATAGGCATCCAAGATGGGTATAATAAAAACTGTCATAAAAAGTGCATTGAATACTATGAGAAGTTTGATACTTGATAATTGTTTTGAGATATTAAGATGGTGATATTAGAGTCATGCTAGTTGATTAGTTGTGAATTTGATAAATACCTATTCTAAAGTTTGTGATTCCCGTAGCATGCATGTATGGTGAACTGTTATGTGATGAAGTTGGAGCATGATTTATTTATTGATTGTCTTCCTTATGAGTGGCGGTCGGGGACGAGCGATGGTATTTTACTACCAATCTACCCCCTAGGAGCATGCGCGTAGTACTTTGTTTGGATAACTAATGGATTTTTGCAATAAGTATGTGAGTTCTTATGACTAATGTTGAGTCCATGGATTATACACACTCTCACCCTTCCACCATTGCTAGCCTCTCTAATGCCACGCACCTTTCGCCGGTATCATACACCCACCATATACCTTCCTCAAAACAGCCACCATACCTACCTATTATCGCATTTCCATAGCCATTCCGAGATATATTGCCATGCAACTTACCACCTTTCCGTTTATTATGACATGCTTCATCATTATCATATTGCTTTGCATGATCATGTAGTTGACATCGTATTTGTGGCAAAGCCACATTTATAATTCTTTCATACATGTCACTCTTGATTCATTGCACATCCCGGTACACCACCGGAGGCATTCACATAGAGTCATATTTTGTTATGGTATCGAGTTGTAATATTTCGAGTTGTAAGTAAATAGAAGTGTGATGATCATCATTATTAGAGCATTGTCCCAAGTGCGGAAAGGATGATGGAGACTATGATTCCCCCACAAGTTGGGATGAGACTCCGGACGAATTCTAATAAAAAGAGAAAGAAAAGAAGAAAAGGGAAAAAAGAAAAAAGGAAAAAAATGAGAGAAAAGAGAGAAGGGACAATGCTACTATCCTTTTACCACACTTGCGCTTCAAAGTAGCAACATGATCTTCATCATAGAGAGTCTCCTATGTTGTCACTTTCATATACTAGTGGGAATTTTACATTATAGAACTTGGCTTGTATATTCCAATGATGGGATTCCTCAAGATGCCCTAGGTCTTCGTGAGCAAGCGAGTTGGATGCACACCCACTTAGTTTCTTTTGTTGAGCTTTCATATACTTCTAGCTCTGGTGCATTTGTTGCATGGCAATCCCTACTCACTCACATTGATATCTATTGATGGGCATAGCCATAGCCCGTTGATACGCCTAGTTGATGTGAGACTATCTTCACCTTTTTGTCTTCTCCACAACCACCATTCTATTCCACCCATAGTGCTATATCCATGGCTCACGCTCATGTATTGCGTGAAGATCGAAAAAGTTTGAGAACATCAAAAGTATGAAACAATTGATTGGCTTGTCATCGGGGTTGTGCATGATTTAAATACTTTGTGTGGTGAAGATGGAGCATAGCCAGACTATATGATTTTGTAGGGATGGCCATGTTATTTTCAGAAGACATGATTGCTTTGCTAGTATGCTTGAAGTATCATTATTTTTATGTCAATATTAAACTTTTGTCTTGAATCTTTTAGATCTGAACATTCATGCCACAACAAAGAAAATTACATTAAGAATTATGCTAGGTAGCATTCCACATCAAAAATTCTGTTTTTATCATTTACCTACTCGAGGATGAGCAGGAATTAAGCTTGGGGATGCTTGATACGTCTCCAACGTATCTATATTTTTTGATTGTTCCATGCTATTATATTATCTGTTTAGGATGTTTAATGGGATTTAATATACCTTTATATATTATTTTGGGACTAACCTATTAACCAGAGGCCCAATGCAAATTGTTGTTTTTTTGCCTATTTCAGTGTTTCACGGAAAAGGAATATCAAACGGAATCCAAATGGAATGAAACCTTCGGAAGAGTTATTTTTGGAACAGATGTGATCCAGGAGACTTGGAGTGGACGTCAAGAAAGAAGCGAGGAGGCCACGAGGTAGGAGGGCGCGCCCCCACCCTCGTGGGCCCCTCGCAGCTCCACCGACGTACTTCTTCCTCATATATATACCCATATACCCCGAAAACATCCAGGAGCACCACAAAACCCTATTTCCACCGTCGCAACCTTCTGTACCCGTGAGATCCCATCTTGGGGCCTTTTCCGACGCTCCACCAGAGGGGGGATCGATCGTGGAGGGCTTCTACATCAACACCATAGCCTCTCTGATGATGTGTGAGTAGTTTACCACAGACCTTCAGGTCCATAGTTATTAGCTAGATGGCTTCTTCTCTCTCTTTGGATCTCAATACAAAGTTCTCCTCGATTCTCTTGGAGATCTATTCGATGTAATTATGTTTGCGGTGTGTTTCTCGAGATCTGATGAATTGTGGTTTTATGGTCAAGATTATCTATGAACAATATATGATTCTTCTTTGAAATCTTTTATGCATGATTTAATATCTTTGCAAGTCTCTTCGAAATATCAGTTTGGTTTGGCCTACTAGATTGATGTTTCTTCCAATGGGAGAAGTACTTAGCTTTGGGCTCAATCTTGCGGTGTCCTTTCCTAGTGACAGCAGGGGCAACAAGGTACTATTATATTGTTGCCATCGAGGATAAAAAGATGGGGTTTATATCATATTGCTTGAGTTTATCCCTCTACATCATGTCATCTTGCCTAATGTGTTACTTTGTTCTTATGAACTTAATACTCTAGATGCATGCTGGATAGCGGTTGATGTGTGGAGTAATAGTAGTAGATGCAGAATCGTTTTGGTCTACTTGTCACGGATGTGATGCCTATATACATGATCATGCCTAGATATTCTCATAACTATGTGCTTTTCTATCAATTGCTCGACAGTAATTTGTTCACCCATCGTACAATTTGCTATCTTGAGAGAAGCCACTAGTGAAACCTATGGCCCCCGGGTCTATCTTCCATCATATTATTTTCATATCAATTTGCTATTTCTATTTTGCAATCTTTATTTTCCAATCTATACCACAAAAATACCAAAAATATTTATCTTATTATCTCTATCAGGTCTCACTTTCGTAAGTGACCATGAAGGGATTGACAACCCCTTTACCGTGTTGGTTGCGAGGTTCTTGTTTGTTTGTGCAGGTACTAGGCGACTTGCGTGTTACCTCCTACTGGATTGATACCTTGGTTCTCAAAACTGAGGGAAATACTTGGCTACTTTGCTGCATCACCCTTTCGTCTTCAAGGGAAAACCAACGCATGCTCAAGAGGTAGCATGCGCCTGAGGTCGAGACCACCAAGGGCGCCCTATCGCAAGCCAAAGAGCAGGCAGGGGTAAGTAGAGCGGCTGCTGATAAAGTGGCTGCGGACTTAAAGGCTGATCAGGCCACCCGCCGCCAGTTTGAGGAGAGGGTCACCAAAGTCGAGAAAGAGCTCAAGTATGCTGATCGTAAGTGTGAGGCCTTGGAGGAGAAGAATAAGGCCCAAGCAGTCGAACCCTCCAAGGCTCTCCAAGAGGCCAGGGAGGCGCAAACTGAGTCCCGGGCGGCTCGCGAGGAAGTCAAGTAGGCTGAACAGATAGTGGCCAGTAAGCCCTTTCTTTTCTAGAGTAAATTCGACAGTCAACAATATGCCCTACTTACTCAATTATGGAGTTCTCCAGACGCGTTTGCAGATCTTCTGAAGAGCGCCGCCAATGCTCCAAAGTTTTTCCGGGCCCAAGAGGGGAACACGACGAAGAAACTCTTTTGGTCGCAGTACCTGGCGCCGGAGCGTCCAGCGCTACTGAACGACCAGATGATCCAGCTGGCGGAGCTGCATAGGATGTCCAGCCTGGCTATGAAGGACATCGTAATTCGGCTGTGGCAGCCGAGTCCATTCCAAGCAGCTACTGTGGCACCCCGGCTCAAAGAAACCGGAACGCCCCGTATTCCAGCCCAGAGATCGAGGAGAAGTCTGGAATACAACACTGCTTAGCATAGAACAAACAAGCTTTATATTGTTACACGAATAAGAATACAAGGTCTCCGATATTACAAGGAATAACATCGGCACAGCGACACTATGCCATCCTCAGTTGCTCTATGCAAGCAGCAGAACAACTCGAAGCAGCAGAAAAACTTATAGCAGCGGAACCGCAATGATGGTGATGAACTCCACTCCGCAGGGACCCTGGCTGGAACGCTTATCCTAGCTCGCATGAACGGAAACCATGACAAGCAAGCAATCAAATCTGGCATGACCTGCAAATTGGCATGACACGCCAGGTCAGTACATTGAATGTACTTGCAAGCTCACAATAACCAGAAGCATTCAAGACATACAACAGCATGGCAATTACAGGTTAAACACGGATTAACATTATATTATCTGAACAACATAGCCTGAACAACATGATACAGCTAGAAAAATATGGGCATGGCGTGGATATATAAACATGATGACACTATCATGCAACATGATGACATTATCATGCACCAACTTACTCTGCTCGGGTTATCTCGTAACCATCACATGAAGCACTTACCAACCTTAGACATCACACGATCATCTCAGGATCAAATCAAGCTTGGTATAAACAATACCGTAGCAATCATTAAATGACCACAAGGAGCTTAATCTTTACCCATTATTCTCGCACAACATCACGAATATCCAACAACTCGGTATCCTCGATATCACGGTGATCATTCACGGATCACAAACGGAACCACTCTGGGCTCAACGGGTTACCTCGTAAGCAAACGGTGATCATTCACGGATCACAAACGGAACCACTCTGGGCTCAACGGGTTACCTCGTAACCAAACGGTGATCATTCATGGATCACATAACCAACTTATCTCATCATTGAACCGTGGTTGTTATTAAGCACATCATTAATATTATTATTGTTGACTCACAGTGTGACCGACATGAACTGGGCCCTTATCCGCGGGTGCGGCTATCGATAGATTTAATATACACTCTGTAGAGGTTAGTACACTGTACCCACACCACGGAACACATGGCCTCGCACTCCCATTCGGGTGGACCAACGATGTTCCGACAAAACCGATCTACTGCCATGACACTCTCCCGGCCACTCCGACCAACTCCCCTTTGGGCTAAGTCCTGGGTGGCCCCGTGCCTACCAAAGGCACCAACGTCCACCGTAGTGGCAAAACATGAACGGTCCCAAATGGGGACAACCCGGGTACAACAACAACAACAACGGGCACACAAGGCTTATGTCCACCTACCTGACCAGGGTAGCGCGCGCCCATAACCTTCCCTCGTTGGAGGCACTGGCGAGAGGCACGACAATAGACCCTGTTAGGACCTTCCCATAAAGGTAAGCGAGGTTGCACTGGTCAGCTCGATATGGTGGCACCATGACTCAGCCAACAGTTGTTCAAGTTCAATTTAATCCGGTTAAACTTGAATGCAAATATGCTGAGCCATGATAAAATAACATGATGCAATTACAATGCCTGAGCATGATATCAACATAAGCATGGGGGTGCAACATAACTATCCACCATATCAACAATGAATCATATCCAACTGAGCATACCATAATGATGAGCATGAATATCACAAGTACAACACTACTCATAGTGTACATGACCACTAAAATCAACAATAAATACCATGCAAGAAAACGTCAATAACATTACCGAGTAAACACTTAACCAACTAACAACAAGGAATAATACATATTAACGATAATCGATAACCGATGTCAGTAACGCACCGAAGAACATGACCAACCCAACATGTACTGCTATCAAGCATGACCAATATGAAAGTAATACTAGCAGGTAGAGCATGATAACAGAGTGCAAGAGAACATAGCATGACGGTAATCACCGATTCACAAGCATGACCGTAATAACGACAGCAGTAGCAAAACAAACATATAGTTATTAAAGATTCAAACTGAAAACCAATGCTACTGCATGGCTATCATGCAAATGGTGGTTGTGGCTTGCCTGGGGTGGAAGAAATCACCGGGAAGAAAGTGCGAGAAGCTCGCGGAATGAATCGCCGGAAAACGTTCTCTCTCGG
Organism: Triticum aestivum; assembly: GCF_018294505.1. Lineage (NCBI taxonomy): Eukaryota > Viridiplantae > Streptophyta > Magnoliopsida > Poales > Poaceae > Triticum > Triticum aestivum. Next base: position 581,403,316 of record NC_057800.1, read on the forward strand.
AGGGGGCTGATTAAGCGTAAGGGCACAATTATCATTTTCGGAATGTTAACACATGGTGAAAATGATACCAGTGGAACAGGCTCGACGAAACGAAGACGTGGGCTTTGGATTCACCTCAAACGGAGTTGCGAGCAAAAAGTTATAGCTCGACGAAGTTCAGGGACCAATCTGTAAAAATAACTCTATAAACAGGCCCCTGAGCTGAAAAACAAAAAGCGCATTTCTCAGATTACGTCTTCAGAAAGTGAAAACATATTTTAAGTCGAAGGAGAAACAGAATGCGTTTTCTTCAAAGGAAAGCGTATTTCTCAGAATACGCCTTCACTAAAAACAGTCAGCGGGGCCACTAGGTCAACACGAGAGACTTATAGGTGGGACCGGCCACTTATCCACGTGGATAGGGCGGGGTCAACGCCCGTGTGGCTGGTCGGTGGGGACGGGGGCGACGCGGGGCCCGCTTGGCCAGCTGGACTGGTCGTCGTCCTCTTCCTCGCCCTCGCCCGCGAGGCAGAGGCAGAGGCGCGACGTCAGCGACTGCCCTGGCCGGCTCCGGCTACCAAACTGCACGGGATGGAGAGGCGCATCCATCGAGGGTCTTCGCGTACGCCGGGGAAGACCAGAGTGGTGGCTGCCTCGAGCATGGCGGACGGTGGCGTCGGGCGTCGATGGGGACTGCGGCCAGAGGCCAACAGAGGAGGAGGGAAACGGCTTGGAGGGTTCTAGGGGTGTGGGGAGGCTACAGGTGGTGCTGAAACGGAAGGAGGAGGCGCAGCTCACCGGAATCAAAGCGGACAAAGACGACGGCCATAGCGGCAATGGTGGACACAGAGAGCTCCTCGAGCTCGTTTGAGAGGCTGGGGAGGGGTAGTGGAGCGAGGCAATGCTGGTGCAGTGCTCGGGAGGGGCTCGAAGGCCTTATATAGGCGTGGGGGCGAGGTTCCGAGCCGGTGGTCGCCGCTCAAACTCGGCCAAAGCTCTGGCGACGCGCAGCGAGCACAGGGTGGCACGGGAAGGCGACGAGGGAGGTGCGGACGAGCTACAGAGGTGCATAATAACGAGCAGAGCTCAGGGACAAGAGGAGGAAGAAGCTACGGCGTGAACATAGCCGGTCGGCTACAGCTCGCCCGTGGGCGCGCGGCGACTAGCACTGACGGAGGGGCTTACGGAGGGGGAGATGGCTCCAGGAGGACGGCGACGATGCGGTGAAGCTGTTGGACATGCCAACGAGCACGAGGGCGACGACAGGAGGAGGGGCCCGAGCAAGAAACCACCCTGGACGCGGCCATGGCATGCCGGAGAGGTGGTGACCACGTAGCTGGCGAGGAGAAGGTGCCAAAGGTTGGCAAACGTTGTCTAGTGGTAAGTTCTTCCAGGGGAGGCTTCAACTATGGTGGTAGATCAATAAAAACTGCTCTGGTTAAATGGTAAGCAACCTCTGAGGTTTACTGCAGTAAACTTGGCCGAGAATTGCTGATCAACAGGAAGGGGATTGTAGCCAGAGAGTTTGTCTAGGGTGATCAGCTAAGGAAGGACTATAATCCTGTTAATTTTGAGATGATTTGGACCAAGATACGCCATAGTTGCTTCACAACTGCATATTTAGTCCATAATCAAGATCGGGATGGTGCACTCACCTGGAGCATCAACTTGAGCTCAAATTTTTCAAGTCTTAATGATTTGGACATAGTAAGATGCTGTAAAAATTCCATACCAATTGGATTCACCAAAATGGTACTTCCTTCACAGCTATTCTCCCTGTCCAGAAACTTGCAAGAATTCTAGAGAAATATTGGCTTCATTAACTGGTCCCAAATTTGGTGGAGACAAGTTTTATAGGTAGGAGCATGATCTGGTAATTTATTAGAATTTTTGTAGCAACATAAAATGCACTTCCTTCACAACCTGAAAATTTTACCAGAAGCAAAGATTTGGTCCTGTGCTCACATAGATGATTTGATGGAGCTTAAATTTGCAGGAGTGAGATAATATGAGCACAATAATAGGCATACAAAATTTCAACTCATTTGGATTCTCCTAGCTAGTACTTCCTTCACAGTAGCTTCTGTTTGACAGAAACTTTGAAAAATCACTGAGGAAGATTGGCTAGGAAAATAAAGTTGAATTTTGGCATGTGAAAATTATTTGGACATAAACGAATGCACGACAATTTTGGGAGCAAACAAGATAAGATTAATAACATTTCCTTCACAAAGTGCCACTCTGGAGAGAAATGAAGAATAATTATTAGGGAATTATTCTTGGTCTAGGACAGGAAATTTTGGGCATATTTGAGCAATATATGACCCAAAGAAATTATGAGAATTATTTGGGAATATTTGTATGGACAAAAATATAGGTTGCTTCACAACCTAGGGCAGATAGGGTTATTCCTTTAATAGAAAAAGCAATATTTCCTAGAAAAAGATTTTAGGGTTTGGTCAAGGACTAAAGTGGCATGATCTTGGCAAGGTTTTGAGGATCATGAGTCACTTGGGAGAGGAAATGAATGTGATTTCCCAGGTGGCAAGGCCACAGAACCACTCCAAAAAGAAAAATAGAGTAAAAAACAATTAAATTAAAAGAAAAGGAAAAGGGCCAAAAACCAGGCTGCTACAAACCTTCCCCCTTAAAGAAATTTCGTCCTCGAGATTTGGTTGCTTAGGGAACAAGTATGACTTTAGGACACCGTTTCCAACTCGGGTATCCTTTTTCCTTTATTTATTGTTCCCCCAAGAATTTCATATGATTTTCTTCCCTTGCTCTGGGGCGATTTGCTTCACCTTTCCCCAAATCCTGACAGGTCTTTGCTCATATACCAATTTCTTTTTACCGATGTTGATTCTCCATACCAGTGGTGATATACAATGGATCTGAGCATAAATATTCTTTTGGTCATGAAAACCTTTTTACTTCTGTCATGGGGTTGCTTTAAATAAATGCAGACCTTCTAGTTTCAATAAATGTCGAGAATCATGGCCATTTTCAGACGAGATCTGACTGTCGGTAGGTGGTACTGATTTATTTGATTTATTTCTTTGGCTCGATCATGGGATATCTACCAAAGATTTGACTGCCTTCTGCCGTGAGAAATATAACAGGGTATAGACTTATAACTGTAGCATACCTCAAATATTAACAGATTGAGACTGTCCTAACATGTATGCTGGTGGGAAGATACTTTTCATGACGGGTTGTCCGGGTACTAGGTTACACAAGTGGATATACCTGGTCTGAGCTGATTGTTCGATTTTTGATTTGCCCATGTTGTCGGTATACCCAGATGTGGTAATAAGCTGTGCGATGCTTTATATTGTTGCTGAAGTCAAACTGCTGAGGTTGCAAAAGAATCTTGGACTTGACAGAACAGATTTGGATATTCCGCACTAACCATTTTTAAGCAGGTCAGCGGGATATGAAGTCCATGTAGAGCAGAGTAATCCACTGAGGGTATGCCTTTGTGGCTCCATATGTAATCTGACCGCTAACTGACTTGGGTATCCGGACCCCGATGGTCATGAAAAAATCATCATACCGTTGCTATCAGCCTCATCCTTTTGATGTTCATGATTTTCTTTGTCAGGATATCTTACTGAAATAGGTGGGCCCCATATATCCTTGATTCTTCATATGACCATGGTCGTGGCTAGTGCAATATTTTTGTCATTACTCCTGGTGCTTGGGTTCCGCACGTATATGACATATACTCGGGGCTTGTAGTTGTACAGAGCTCTTTGTTGAGGCCAACCATACAAGAGTTCATGAGATCTCCTTGTCGGTGCGGGAATATTGGCCTTGGTGGCCACTGTCAAGACTGATGATTTTGTGATGTCTTATCCAAATCTTCTAGATCCTTGTATTACATAAGATGTGTATCTCTACTTATCTTCATTTGCATGATTCATGAGGCTGTGGGATCTGTACTTTCCTTAGGTATATCTGTTGGATCCTTGCCGTACCTCGTATGAGTGACTGATATGATTGGGGATGCATGCTCACCATATGTGTAAGAATCTTATGCAACCGAACACTTGATCGTTGAAGTAGACATATGTTTCGATTGATTTGTGCTCCTGACAAAATTATTGCAAATCTGATCCTTGAAGTGTACTACCATCTATTGCCAACTCACCTCATAATCTCTGAGGACGGTGCAATACTGTGGTATTGATGTGGACTGAGTGGCTGACGAGAGAAGCCATCCGAGTAGCTTGCTGAGCAAGACTCGTTAGCTTCTGCTTGATGCTTTAGTCTGGGTAGCGTGCAGAAGAAGGCTCAATAGCTCACACGAGAAGCTTGACCTGATTATTGTGGTGGAGAAGCCTGAGTTCCGTACTTGAGAAACTTCTCCTCGGGTTTACTTGTTGAAAGATACTCATTTCCATCGGTCAGAAGCTTTTACCGAGGTATCTTGCTAAGAAAGATTGGGTATCTTGGACCGGAAATTGTGCACATATCATGCTGAGGAAAATCGAGGAGCCTTGCATCATAAATTTCTTTAGATAGCGTGTGGAGGAAGACTAAGTTTCTCATTTTTAAAACTTCATACTATGATATGCAGACTGAAATCTACACACACACATAATATTCGGTGGCTGATTATTTGCATGAGAAAATTTGTTTGACTGTCTTCCTTGAGCATATCACATTCTGACTTTATTTCGGATGATAACATATCTCAAGCATCATGCATTGCTAAGCCAAAAAAATTTATATGATCCATACCTTTGACTAAAAATATACCATTAATCTTGTACCTGACTAGGCTTGCTGCTGACTTGATCATTTCAGCTGTGAGGATTTTGTACTGATGTAGACTTGAGTTATCCGTACTGTTGTGAGGAGTGCACACTAATGCAAAATTGATTATTAGCCTCAAGATCAGATATTTCCCATTTTACTGCTGACGACTGAGAATTCCATTCTGTTTAGCTAAGTTTCCAAACATTTAAACTCCTTGTTGCTTCTTTGAGTCTGGTGTTGGTTGATGAGCAACTCTTTATAGGGGAAAAATAATGTAACACCGGGGCCCAAAAGAAAGAAGCAAAAGAAAACTCAACTAAACAAAAGCACACAACAACAATCAATTCACACATAATCAATGTCACATATTACTGTTAGTCACACAATATGCATGCCTACTTAAGCACACAAATCTCGTGGGATCTCCAGTTCTACGATCTAGCATGCTGTGACGGTGTGCACGAGGACGAATAAATGTGTGGAAGAATTAGTGCAAACAACGCTACACCAAGTGCTAGCTTAGCCAAGTAGCAACCTGGACTAGCTCGGAGGCGAGGATGCACTCGATAAACCTGTAATGGGACATGAAGGTCGCAACCACATTATTATCAAGCGGACGGAAAAAGATCCATACTCGTCCAAGGAATAGGATAGCGGGGGGAAACTAAGGCTGCTGACATTGCCCTTTCTTGATAACTAAGATCATTAGGGGTTGCCAACATGACAGAATAAAAGAGCGATTCGGGATATAAGCATGTCCATCACCGAAACGATAGGCGGGGCTCAAAGGAGGATATCGGCGAGATACATGAGCACCAGTTTTGCAAACGGTGTCGGGATCACTTGGCATCACTCTGCTGGGACAGAAATGACACCAAACACCGAAGAACAAGCAAGAAAAGAAAACTGGAGAAATGCAAAGGCTGAGTTGCAATGGATCCGAACCGATGCCAGACACACTCACTAGATAAACTGTTAGCAACAAATACTAAGGCTATATGCATGCTATGCAACAAACAAATGCAGCAACCAAAAGCAATAAACAAGCCGGACTTTAAACTACTGATTTCTACCAGTTTCTACGGCTCGCGCTGACTAGGGAATCCTACAGCCAGACCTGCTCTGATACCAAGCGTTGTGGCACCCTGGCTCAGAGAAACCAGAACGCCTCGTATTCCAGCCTAGAGATCAAGGAGAAGTCTTTTGGAATACGGCACTGCTTAGCATAGAACAAACCAACTTTCTATTGTTACACGAATAAGAATACAAGGTCTCCGATATTACAAGGAATAACATCGGCATGACGACACTATGCCATCCTCAGTTGCTCTATGCAAGCAGCAGAATAACTCGAAGCAGCGGAAAAACTTCTAGCAGCGGAACAGCGACGACGGTGATGAACTCAACTCCACAGGGACCCTGGCTGGAACACTTATCCTAGCTCGCACGAACGGAAACCATGACAAGCAAGCAATCAAATCCGGCATGACCTGCAAACTGGCATGACACGCCAGGTCACTACATTGAATGTACTTGCAAGCTCACAATAACCAGAAGCATTCAAGACATACAACAGCATGGCAATTACAGGTTAAACACGGATTAACATTATATTATCCGAACAACATAGCCTGAACAACATGATACAACTAGAACAATATGGGCATGGCGTGGATATATAAACATGATGACACTATCATGCAACATGATGACAGTATCATGCACCAACTTACTCTGCTCGGGTTATCTCGTAACCATCACATGCAGCACTTACCAACCTCGGACATCACACGATCATCTCAGGATCAAATCAAGCTTGGTATAAACAATACCGTAGCAATCATTAAATGACCACAAGGAGCTTGATCTTTACCCATGATTCTCGCACAACATCACAAATATCCAACAACTCGGTATCATTGATATCACGGTGATCATTCATGGATCACAAATAGAACCACTCTGGGCTCAACGGGTTACCTCGTAACCAAACGGTGATCATTCACGGATCACAAACTGAACCACTTTGGGCTCAACGGGTTACCTCGTAACCAAACGGTGATCATTCACTGATCACATAACCAACTTATCTCATCATCGAACCGTGGTTGTTATTAAGCACATCATTAATATTATTACTGTTGACTCATAGTGTGACCGACACAAACTGGGCCCATATCCGTGGGGGCAACTATCGATAGATTTAATATACACTCTGCAGACGTTAGTACATTGTACCCACACCACGAAACCCATTGCCTTGCACTCCCATTTGGGTGGACCAACGGCGTTCCAACAAAACCGATCTACTGCCATGACACTCTCCCGGCACTCCGACCAACTCCGCTTTGGGCTAAGTCCTGGGTGGCCCTGTGCCTACCAAAGGCACCGACGGCCACCGTCGTGGCAAAACATAAACAGTCCCAAACGGGGACAACCCGGGTACAACAACAACAACAACAACAACAACAACGGGCACACAAGGCTTATGTCCACCTACCTGACTAGGGTAGCGCGTGCCCATAACCTTCCCTCGTTGGAGGCACTGGTGAGAGGCACGACAATAGACCCTGTTAGGACCTTCCCATAAAGGTAAGCGAGGTTGCACTGGTAAGCTCGATATGGTGGCACCATGACTCAGCCAACAGTTGTTCAAGTTCAATTTAATCCGGTTAAACTTGAATGCAAATATGCTGAGCCATGATAAAATAACATGATGCAATTACAATGCTTGAGCATGATATCAACATAAGCATGGGGGTGCAACATAACTATCCACCATACCAACAATGAATCATATCCAACTAAGCATACCATAATGATGAGCATGAGTATCACAAGTACAACACTACTCATAGTGTACATGACCACTAAAATCAACAATAAATACCATGCAAGAAAACATCAATAACATTACCGAGTAAACACTTAACCAACTAACAACAAGGAATAATACATATTAACGGTAATCGATAAACGATGTCAATCACGCACCAAAGAACATGACCAACCCAACATGTACTGCTATCAAGCATGACCAATATGAAAGTAATACTAGCAGGTAGAGCATGATAACAGAGTGCAAGAAAACATAGCATGACGGTAATCACCGATTCACAAGCATGACCGTAATAACGACAGCAGTAGCAAAAGAAACATATAGTTATTAAAGATTCAAATTGAAAACCAATGCAACTGCATGGCTATCATGCAAATGGTGGTTTTGGCTTGCCTGGGGTGGAAGAAATCACCGGGAAGAAAGTGCGAGAAGCTCGCGGAATGAATTGCCGGAAAACATTCTCTCTCGGCGGGGGCTGATTAAGTGTAAGGGAAAAATGGTCATTTTCAGAATGTTAACACATGGCGAAAATGATACCAATAGAACGGGCTCGACAAAACGAAGACGTGGGCTTTGGATTGACCTCAAACGGAGTTGCGAGCAAAAAGTTATAGCTCGACGAAGTTTTGGGACCAATCTGTAAAAATAACTCTACAAACAGGCCCCTGAGCTGAAAAACAGAATGTGCATTTCTCAGATTACGTCTTCAGAAAGTGAAAACATATTTTAAGCCGAAGGAGAAACGGAATGCATTTTCTTCAAAGGAAAGTGTATTTCTCAGAATACGCCTTCACTAAAAACGGTCAGCGGGGCCACTAGGTCAACACGAGAGACTTACAAGTGGGACTGGCCACTTATCCACGTGGGCAGGGCGGGGCCAACGCCTGTGCGGCTGGCCGGTGGGGACGGGGGCGACGCAGGGCCCGCCTGGCCAGCTGGACTGGTCGTTGTCCTCTTCCTCGCCCTCGCCCGTGAAGCAGAGGCAGAGGCGCGATGTCGGCGACTGCCCTGGCCGGCTCCGGCCACCTCCGGTGAGGCCCCGGCTACGAAACTGCGCGGGACGGAGAGGTGCATCCATCTAGGGTCTTTGCGTACGCCGGGGAAGACTAGAGTGGTGGCTGCCTCGAGCATGGCGCACGGTGGCGTCGGGCACCGATGGGGACCGCGGCCAGATGCCAACAGAGGAGGAGGGAAACGGCGGGGAGGCTTCTAGGGGTGTGGGGAGGCTACAGGTGATGCTGCAATGGAAGGAGGAGGCACAGCTCGCCGGAATCGAAGCGGACAAAGACGGCGGCCATGGCGGCGATGGTGGACACAGAGAGCTCCTCGAGCTCTTTTGAGAGGCCGGGGAGGGGTAGTGGAGCGAGGCAAGGCTGGTGGAGTGCTCGGGAGGGGCTCGAGGGCCTTATATAGGCGCGGGGGCGAGGTGCTGAGCCGGTTGCCACCGCTCAAGCTCGGCCAAAGCTCTGGCGACGCGCAGTGAGCACGGGGTGGCACGGGAAGGCGACGAGGGAGGTGCGGACGAGCTACAGAGGTGCATAATAATGAGCAGAGCTCGGGGACAAGAGGAGGAAGAAGCCACGGCGCGAACAGAGCCGGTCGGCTACAGCTCGCCCGTGGGCGCGCGGCGACGAGCGCTGACGGAGGGGCTTACGGAGGGGGAGATGGCTCCAGGAGGACGGCGACGATGCGGTGAAGCTGTTGGACATGCCCACGAGCACGAAGGCGACGAGAGGAGGAGGGGTCCGAGCAAGAAATCATCCTGGACGTGGCCAAGGCACGCCAGAGAGGTGGTGACCGCGTGAGCTGGCGAGGAGAAGGTGCCAAAGGTTAGAAAATGTTGTCTGGTGGTAAGTTCTTCCAGAGGAGGCTTCAATTGCAGTGGTACAGCGATGAAAATTGCTCTGGTTAAATGGTAAGCAACCTCTGAAGTGTACTGCAGTAAACTTGGCCGAGAACTGTTGATCAACAGGAATGGGATTGGAGCCAGAGAGTTTGTCTGGGGTGATCAGCTTAGGAAGGACTATAATCCTGTTAATTTTGAGATGATTTGGACCAAGATACACTATAGTTGCTTCACAACTGCATATTTAGTCCAGAATCAAGATCAGGATGGTGCACTCACCTGAAGTATCAACTTGAGCTCAAATTTTGCAAGTCTTAATGATTTGGACATAGTAAGGTGCTGTAAAAATTTCATACCAATTGGATTCACCAAAATGGTACTTCCTTCACAGCTATTCTCCCTGTCCAGAAACTTGCAAGAATTCTAGAGAAATATTGGCTTCATTAACTGGTCGCAAATTTGGTGGAGAGAAGTTATATAGGTAGGAGCATGATCTGGTAATTTATCAGGATTTTTGAAGCAATATACAATGCACTTGCTTCAATACTTGAAAATTTTACGAGAAGCAAAGATTTGGTCCTGTGCTCACATAGATTATTTGATGGAGCTGAAATTTGTAGGTGTGAGATAATATGAGCACAAGAAGAGGCATGCAAAATTTCAACTCATTTGAATTCTCCTAGCTAGTACTTCCTTCACAGTAGCTTTTGTTGACAGAAACTTTGTAAAAATCACTAAGGAAGATTGGTTAGTCAAATAAAGTTGAATTTTGTCATGTGGAAATTATTTGGACATACAAGAATGCCCAACAAGTTTGGGATAAAACAAGATAAGATAAATGACACTTCCTTCACAAAGTGCCACATTGAACAGGAATGAAGAATAATTATTGGGGAATTATTCCTGGGCTAGGACAGGAAAGTTTGGGCATATTTGAGCAATATATGACCCAAAGAAATTATGAAAACTATTTGGGAATTTTTGGATGGACAAAAATATAGGTTGGTTCACAACCTAGGGTAGATAGGGTTATTTCTTTAATAGAAAAAGGAATATTTCCTAGAAAAAGATTTTAGGGTTTGGTCAAGGAGTGAAGTGACATGATCTTGGCAAGGTTTTGAGGATCATGAGTCACTTGGGAGAGGAAATGAAGGTGATTTCCCAAGTGGCAAGGCCACAGAACCACTCCAAAAAGAAAAACAGAGCAAAAACCAGTTAAATTAAAAGAAAAAGGAAAGGGCAACCAGGCTGTTACATCTACTTCGTCCTGGTCAAGCGGCTCGCCGACACCCTACCCCGAATTGAATCTGTGAAGCGTTCTTCGTGCATTGAGGGTGCTCAGCTAGCATTTGCCCGTGTCAAGATGCACTGGGCGAAGATGAAGGTCGCCGTCGTGGCAGTTGAGGGCCCACCAGAAGGCAAGGACTATCGCAAGCTAGAGCGATATTTCGAAGACGTCCAAAAGGGTGCCCATTTAATAGAGGGTTGATATGTCTCCAACGTATCTATAATTTTTGATTGTTCCATACTATTATATTATCTGTTTTGGATGTTCAATGGGCTTTAATATGCTATTTTATATGATTTTTGGGACTAACCTATTAACCTAGAGCCTAGTGCTAGTTTTGGTTTTTTTCCTGTTTTTGAGTTTTACAGAAAAAGAATACCAAACGGAGTCCAATTGATGTGCCAATTTTTGATGATTTTTATGGACCAAAAGAAGCCCCCGAAGTAAAAGAGTTGTGCCATGAGAGTCCCGAGCCATCCACTAGGTGGAGGGAGCGCCCTACCCCCCTGGGCGCGCCCCCTGCCTCGTGGATGACTCGGAGGCCCCCTGACATGAGACCGGCGCCAAAAATTCCTATAAATACAGAAACCCCCGAAAATAAACCTAGATCGGGAGTTCCATCACCGCAAGCCTCTGTAGCCACCAAAAACCAATCGGGACCATGTTCCATCACCGGTGGCCATCTTCATCATCCCGGCGCTTTCCATGATGAGGAGGGAGTAGTTCACCCTCAGGGCTAAGGGTATGTTCCAGTAGCTATGTGTTTGATCTCTCTCTCTCTCTCTCTCTCTCTCTCTCTCTCTCTCTCTCTCTCGTGTTCTTGATAAGGCATGATCTTGATGTACCGCGAGCTTTGCTATTAGAGTTGGATCTTATGATGTTTCTCCCCCTCTATCTCCTTGTGATGAATTGAATTTTCCCTTTGAAGTTATCTTATTGGATTGAGTCTTTAAGGATTTGAGAACACTTGATGTATGTCTTGCGTGTGCTTATCTATGGTGACAATGGGATATTCACGTGATCCACTTGATGTAAGTTTTGGTAATCAACTTGCAAGTTCTATGACCTTGTGAACTTATGCATATGGGTTGGCACACGTTTTCGTCTTGACTCTTCGGTAGAAACTTTGGGGCACTCTTTGAAGTTCTTTGTGTTGGTTGAATAGATGAATCTGAGATTGTGTGATGCATATCGTATAATCATACCCGCAGATACTTGAGGTGACATTGGAGTATCTAGGTGACATTAGGGTTTTGGTTGATTTGTGTCTTAAGGTGTTTGTCGGTGTCAAAACCGGCGGATCTTGGGTAGGGGGTCCCGAACTGTGCATCTAGGATCGATGGTAACAGGAGGCAGGGGACACGATGTTTTTACCTAGGTTCGGGCCCTCTCGATGGAGGTAATACCCTACTCCTGCTTGATTAATATTGATGATATGGGTAGTACAAGAGTAGATCTACCACGAGATCAAGGAGGCTAAACCCTAGAAGCTAGCCTATGGTGTGATTGTTGTATATATTGTATATGATCTATCGACTAGCCTGGCCTCGGTTTATAAAATGCACCAGAGGCCTAGGATAACAAGAGTCCTAGCCGAATACGCCGGTGGGGAGGAGTCCTTGTCTTGATCGCCAAGTCTTGTGGAATATTCCTTGTATGCGGCAGCTGTCCGAACTGGCCCATGAGTATACGGCCATGGGGGTCCTCGGCCCAATCTAATAGATCGGGAGATGACGTGGTGAGTACCCCCTAGTCCAGGACACCGTCAGTAGCCCCCTGAACCGGTCTTCAAGTTAGGGATGCTCCTCGATTCTTCTGAACTGTTCTTCATCTTTGGTTGACGGTCTTGAAAACTGGTTCAACAAATCTTCTCATCTTCGATCTTGAGGATCGCCGAAATGCATTCGGCGAGTTTACACATCGGGTATCCAAGGAGCCCCTTTAAGTTTCCGGCCTTTATCAATGCCTTGTTATTTTTATGCCGCACCTCGGGTTTGAAGTTGTTCCCGGGCGGCAGCGTCCTCTTGCGTCCGAGCTCCAACGCCGTACTGCATTCGAGGTATCTTTTGCAGCCGAGCACCAACGCCGGACTGCTTCCCAGCTCTAATGCCGGAATGTATCCGAGCTCCAACGCCGGACTATGTATCTGAGCTCCAACGCCGGACTGTATCCGAGCTCCAATGCCGGACTATGTATCCGAGCTCCAACGCCGGACTGTATCCGAGGTGACGTAAATCACCTTGGTTCAAAGAAGTTTGAAGGAGTTTAGCCGAGCTTAATGCCGGAAATGCCCTCTATGGAGCCAGCCACTAACGCCCGAGCTTTATGCCGGACTGCTTCCGAGCTCTAACGTCGGAATGTATCCGAGCTCCAACGCCGGACTACTTCCGAGGTGGTGCACCACCCCGAATGTGGGCCGATTTTTGTTAATATTTTTTATTGGTGCAATTTATTCTCTGCCGAGATATATAGCCAGTAGCCCTCAAGGTGTGTATCGGTCTAAAACCCGAGATGCACCTGAAGGATGACGTAAGACCGCTGATTCTAGTAGCCGCTGAGACTCAGGTTGATTTGCAAAATCGGCCTGAGGATCAAGTCCAAGCTTGGCAGAATACTTTGGGTCACTAAAAGCGGCATGCTCAGTCCTCGAGACTCAGGTTGGGTGCGGCCGACCAACCTGAGGACCAAAATCTCCTCGGAAACTATATTGCACATAAAATTTTCTGCATTGGACAAGCAATGCAGTAGCCCCCGAGACACTGGTCGGGTGGCAACACCAGATCAGGGGATCGATATGCCCCTTTAATATTTGTAAATAATAAGCCCGAAGCCCAGTAGCCCCCGAGCCTTAATGCGGGCACGGGTGGCCGAATTAAGGATCAATATCCATAGTAAAATCACAAATTATGTGTAATGACTCTATGTATCCAAGTGCTTTACGTCATTAATGCTCAGATCCGCATTGTACAAAACTTTGTTAACCGACCATCGGCTTCCACCTCCTCGGCCAGTAGCCGAGGAGTGTTTGTCCTACTTTATAAAACCTTTATGAGGGCAAAGATTTACAAAAAACAAGGCAATCTGGCCATATGGTTTTATAAACAAAGGTATGCAGAGAGTTATATTACTGTTTAACAAAAGAAATGTCTTCCAAAGAAAATAGTCCTGCTATCGGTTCCTTTCTTTGGGTTGTCATGCTAAGCATGATCATGAAACCTCAGCTCGAATGTAAGAGCAAAATATCGAGGATTTAGTTTGGGAGGCCAGTTAATAGCCCCCGGTAGTGTTTGGCGACAGTCGAGGTCAAGCCGTAAACACTTTGGCCAATGTTATGAATGGCCCGTCATAGTCATCGGATCGCTGACCAGTTTACGCTTATTGTGACAGTCAGTTTTCGGCTTTCTCCACTAAGGTGCTTAACCATGTGAGATGGAAGCACAATCGCAGTGGTTCTCCCTTTGCACGCCTAGCCGAACAAAACGGAACGTAGGAAGCAAGTGCAGGAGCCGGGCAACCCAACTATCGACCGAAGACACAATTCGAAACCGATGCACATATAGCAATATCTGAGAATGTTTTTGCCGAATCCCTAAAGGTGTCTGGCGTTGCACTGCGAGACTAATGCTGGAAAAGCACAAATAGTTTAAAAGTGCCAAAAAGCTTGGAAAACCAAGAAATGTCAGTAAAAACATGACGTCCGAACAAGACCAAGTGTTCGGTGCCAATCCGAAAATTGGTCTTAGAAAAAAGAAGTGCTTCTCTCGTCCTTTAACATGACACATCCTATCTCAAGACTTCGAGTGGGTCAGCCTACGGCTTCAACCTCCTATCTTGAGGGCGGAGTACTTCTCATTAGGCTAGTTTAGCAAACTAAACTCTAGCGGCTTTGAGAGAGAAATTAGGCTCCCCGGCTAGTGACCGCACACTCGCGTCGAAAAAAGGAGTGATAAATAATAATAATAGAACTTTGCAACGACTGAGAAGAAGAACACTTATTATAAAACGGCTCAAATAAACTTAAGAGCCCCCAAGTGACTTGGGTAGAAGAATGATTGCATGTACCGAAGTACTTATATCATATCTATGTTCAACCGAACTTTAAACGCGTCTTAACCAACCGTCGGCTTCTCCCTCTTCGGTTAAGGAACGAAAAGTGTTATGTACTCCATCGGTCGAGAATATCGACGGTGTTTCCAATAACCAGTCAATCATGCCATAAGGCTATAACAGACAAAGCGCGCTCAGGGAACTTATGCTATATTACTGCGAAGAGTAAGAAGCATCTTCGAAGAAAATAGTACCCCCACCGATACCTTTCTTCGGTGCTCATTGTTATTATGAGACTTGTGCAATAGATTTTTTGTACTCATGAGTTCCATTGTGTGCTGACCATCATTGAAAACTATAAGAGCGCTAGCTTTTGGCTTCACCCAGTCTGAGGTCCGGCTCGGGCGACCCGATCGTGACAATCGCAGAGGTGCTCCCTTTACTCCCTAGCCGAACAATCAGGAACGTAGGGGTAAACACAGGAGCGAGGCAACCCAGCTTGCAAATCGCTTAAGTCAATATGGTGCATATTGTGGCATAATACATGAACAAGGAACGAAGCTGTACAAGTATAATCACATGCAAGAGGAAAAGCTTCATAAAAGAAGCCCCCAAGTAAACGGGGTATTTGAATTTATGCGTCACAAACAAAGTTTGGACAAGGAAATTTTTTAGAAGCAACTTTTTTCCAAAAAAGAATAATGCTTGGTCGAACCGAGCACAAGTTAGAAATTAAAGCTTTGAGCATGAAAGCGACTTAGCTGGTTAATGTGTTCGGTATTGATGACGCAGTCCGAGCTTGATGCGGGGCAAGGTTCCATCCCCCAAGCCGGTCCCGAGGTGGTGGAGCAGAGTGCTCGACACGCCGAAGTGGTGACATAGCACGGTCAATGCAGACCGGCAGAGTGATGCCAAAGTCCCCAGATCATTTTCCTGTGCACGAAAAATAGTGCGAACCGGAGATAATAGTAATAATGATAATTAAAAAAATGTTGCATAATAAATAATTTATGCAAAGTGAGGAATAGAAGAAATATGGCCTGACGCCAAAGTCAATGTCGATGCAGGGCGTCGACGTGATGTAGTAGAGGCGTGGCAAAGCCTGAATTCACAGGTCGGTCCGAGCTCCGGATGCGGCATTCGCCGGACTATGTACGGAAACTGATCGAACCACCACGCGACCGTCGTTAATGCGGTCACCATTTGATAGACCTGTGTACATATCATGGACAAACTAGAGTAATAATTCCTTGGGAAAAATGAACCCAAACAAGCAAAAAAATACTGGGATTAATAGCACCTGGTCTATTTGTTGTAGCAATCCGAAGGAAGGTGATTCCCAAAATTGGGACTCGCTCTGCACACCCATTGCCTGATGGGCGATAAAACGATGGCATGGCAATGCTGGTAAAGATTGACTCGCTGAGGAAAAGCCCTCGACCCAGCTAATGTGACAGAGCTGGTCGGCTAGTGACGCCAAAGCGTCCGGAGTAGGTTGATGAAGAGATGGCGAAGCCCCCGGTCCAGCCGAGATGTCGAAGCCTCGACGTCAGCCGATGAGTCGAAGTAGGTCGGCGTAATGGACACCAGTTTGAAGAAGCAATAGTGCGGCCCTGTCGATGCAGGTCGTGACGTGGTCGATGCCGGTTTGCTGAAGCAACCGTGCGGCGATGCCGGTATGCCTGCTCCGTGTAATACGTGGGGCGGTGATGTTGATGATGATTTATCCTTTGCGATGACGGACTCTTTTTCGACTTGCCGAGATGATGATCCGAAGAAGTTGAGCTCGGCTAAAGTGACGACGTGTCTAGCGCAGGTCGGCAGCCGTGGAGTAATATTGCCGGACTGGTTTGACACCAGCATGATGTTGAAGATCATGTTCAAAAGATCTTAAAGTTAGTGGGATGTGTTCGGGAACAAAACACAATACCCCATACAAAACTTCCTTCAAAAGGGATGTCCGAAATCCCGTTCATAAAAAAGATGAACTCGGGTCGGATTCGTTTTCGCGCAGAAAACAGATCTGAAAAGTGATGCACTAATCGGAAGGTTCCCGGAGTTTGGACGGTCGGATCGAGCTAAAATTTTGAGAGGTGGTAGATATAGGAATTCCGCAGCCGATCAACGGTTGGATCTTCCAAAGGACGTCCGAGGTAGAAGCTGGAAACCACGCCCTAAACTCATCCAAATCCCCATCCAGATTTGACAAGGCTCCGGTATATCGTGGATTGCCAGAGATTCCTCCATCGGAACTCGACGAAATTTTCCAGGGTTGTTATAGACTCAATTCCGCACAATTGCACCAAGGCGATCGTCAAAGCGATATTCGAGGAGGTGGTGGCGGCAGATATGAGTTCGCTGTCCAAAAAAAACAGCACGGTTGCTTGAGGGCAGTTTTGACGTTGAGCCCCCGAGCTCCATAGATGATTCCTCTGTGATCTTGATAAAGATCGGAGTTGATGTTTGATGAAGACCCTCGTCCGAACATGGTGATCCGAACACGGGGCGCAAATTTTGGTCGAACCAAGGTGACCAGTCGAACTGGTGATGAAGACGCCGAAGTCGCAGTTGATCTGCAGGTGAGCCATTGATCCTTTTGTCGATCACACAACAGAACTCTCAATGAAAGCACCAATGTCGGTGTCAAAACCGGCGGAACTCGGGTAGGGGGTCATGAACTGTGCGTCTAGGATCGATGGTAACAGGAGGCAGGGGACACGATGTTTTTACCCAGGTTCGGGCCCTCTCGATGGAGGTAATACCCTACTCCTGCTTGATTAATATTGATGATATGGGTAATACAAGAATAGATCTACCACGAGATCAAGGAGGCTAAACCCTAGAAGCTAGCCTATGGTGTGATTGTTGTATATATTGTATATGATCGATCGACTAGCCTGGCCTCGATTTATATAATGCACCAGAGGCCTAGGATAACAAGAGTCCTAGCCGAATACGCTGGTGGGGAGGAGTCCTTGTCTTGATCGCCAAGTCTTGTGGAATATTCCTTGTATGCGGCAGCTGTCCGAACTGGCCCATGAGTATACAGCCATGGGGGTCCTCGGCCCAATCTAATAGATCAGGAGATGACGTGGTGAGTACCCCCTAGTCTAGGACACCGTTAGTGTTATTTTACTACGAACTCTAGGGTTGTTTGTGACACTTATAGGAATAGCCCAATGAATTGATCGGAAAGAATAACTTTGAGGTGGTTTCATACCCTACAATAATCTCTTCTTTTGTTCTCCGCTATTAGTGACTTTGGAGTGACTCTTTGTCGCATGTTGAGGGATAGTTATTTGATCCAATTATGTTATTATTGTTGAGAGAACTTGCACTAGTGAAAGTATGAACCCTAGGCCTTGTTTCAACGCAGTGCATTACCGTTTGTGCTCACTTTTATCATCAATTACCTTGCTATTTTATATTTTTTCAGATTACAAAAACCTATATCTACCATCCATATTGCACTTGTATCACCATCTCTTCGCCGAACTAGTGCACCTATACAATTTACCATTGTATTGGGTGTGTTGGGGACACAAGAGACTCTTTGTTATTTGGTTGCAGGGTTGTTTGACAGAGACTGTCCGTGTCAAAACTGACGGATCTCGGGTAGGGGGTCCCGAACTGTGCGTCTAAGGCGGATGGTAATAGGAGGCAGGGGACACGATGTTTACCCAGGTTCGGGCCCTCTTGATGGAGGTAATACCCTACGTCCTGCTTGATTGTTCTTGATGATGTGAGTATTACAAGAGTTGATCTACCACGAGATCAGAGAGGCTAAAACCCTAGAAGCTAGCCTATGGTATGACTGTATGTTGTCCTACGGACAGAAACCCTCCGGTTTATATAGACACCGGAGGGGGCTAGGGTTACACAAGGTCTGTTCCAAGGGAGGAGACATACATATCCGTATTGCCTAGCTTGCGTTCCACGCCAAGTAGAGTCCCATCCGGACACGAGACGAAGTCTTCAATCTTGTATCTTCATAGTCCAACAGTCCGGCCAAAGGATATAGTTCGGCTGTCCGGAGACCCCCTAATCCAGGACTTCCTCAGTAGCCCCTGAACCAGGCTTCAATGACGATGAGTCCGGCGTGCAGTATTGTCTTTGGCATTGCAAGGCGGGTTCTTCTCCAAATCCTGAATATCTGCTAAGTAGTGTCCAGCTCCCATAAATGTTGGAATTCTTGGCTTCTGCGCCCAATAAGGGCCATCTTCCACGCGTTGAGCGAATGCGAGGAGCCAGGGCGTTTTTACATTCGCCCCCCTTGCCAGGTAAATAAATCGTCTATTAAAGGGATGGGGATTCTTAGATCGAATCCACAACATCCTCCCACGGCGAGAATTCATCGGAGCGCGCTCAGAAAAATGCATTCCAACATGGCCGGCCACCGCAGCTCCTCCTCCTGCCCTCATAGCCCTAAGCCTGGTGATTGGGAGAGGTTCCGTCCCTCACAGCCGATTAGTAGAGTTGCAGACCCAGGGATTTCTCCCTCCAGCGTATATGGTCCCCGTCCGAGCCGGGCTCGCCACCTATAATGGTGGGGAGCAAGCGGAGAGCTTCCCTAATCCCTCTAAGGGGGAGCGGGTATGCCTTGTCCCTTACTTACTAAGGGGACACGGATTTCCAATTCATCCGTTCCTCCGCGGGCTCCTGGAGTTTTACTGCCTCCAACTACATAATTTCACCCCGGCTTCCATATTACACATCGCCGGTTACGTTGCCCTTTGTGAGTTGTTTCTGGGCTGCGAGGCTCATTTCGAACTATGGAAATGGTTATTTTCCCTTGTGCCCCGCACACAGAAGGGGTCACTTTATCAAGTGGGTGGAGCCAAAATATGGCACATCGCCGAGACCGGATACCTGTCCGGTACTCCAAAGAAGACGTCCGAAGACTGGCCTTCGGAGTGGTTTTATATGGAGGAAGTCCCCCTTCCAGACCCTGTTCGGTGGGGTCTTCCTGAGCTCAACAATGCTCCTCTGAAGAAACGCCGAAGCTGGCGTCCACGGAGCCCCCAGGAGGAAGACAACGGAGAAGTCCTTTACCTGACGAACCGGATTAAAACGCTGGCTCAATTAGGATTGACAATAATCGAGGTTATGTCAATATGCATAATGCGGGGAGTGCAGCCACTTCAATATCGAGGGCACCCCCTGTGGTGTTTTAACGGGGAAGATGATGCCACCCGTTGCGGGCGTAAGGGACCGGACTCCACTGCTGCTTTAGAAAAAATTATGTCCGAGTTGTTCAAGGGAGAGGAAGAGGAGTTCATCTATATCAAGCCACGGGATGGATTCTCCATGTACAACCCTCCAAGCTGGGTGAGTTATACCTGCTTACTGCCATCCTTCCCGCATTCTTCAGCGTAGATACTCACCTTGCCATTTCATGGTAGGAACTGCGAAAGGTTGTAAGGGAGGTCATCAGCCCACCTCCACAACCAGAGGACCCTGGCCGGGCCCTCGATCCCAGACTCGAAGAGGATCTGGACATATTCGTGGAGCTGATAGATAGGAAATTCTACCAATTGAGCTATGATGACGCCATGGTGTCCATAACGACTGACTATCCTGGACTACTCCCTGCATCACACGTAAGAAAAACCAAAAGTACCAACTCCCAAAAGGATCCCCTTTTATGCACTTCACCTACCGTACACATATGGTGTTTTACAGGGAAGGCATTCGGGACGCTGTGCCCAGCCCGCAGCAACTCGCCAACAAGAGGCACCGAAGCCGAGCAGGCCAAAAAGGAAGGCGGTCAGGACGGAGACGCCGGCACAGAGGTATGACGCAAAACTCACTCCGTGGTTGTTGTCTTACTTAAAACATATGACGTCCGTGTTTCTTAGCAGAATGAACGCTCGCTGGACTATATCCGGAGAGGCTGCCGATCACGCCTCGACCAGTTGGGCTCCAGGGCCGGACATGGAGGCGGAAGCCAATGCAGGGCAGACGCCGGATGATCCTCCTACAGAGGATGCGGACAGACTATCCGCTACAAATTCCAAAGTGGAGAGCGCCATGAATCACAGGCGTCGCCGGGCCGTACTCCGTGACGTTTGTCTCTCACCAGAGGCATTTGATGCCTTCAATTCCAGAGACGCGTACATCCGTGCTGCTCAAAATGGTCTAGCCAGAGCCACGGACCAGTATGTAAGGGATATACGGGTAAGCAAATATGACGATTATATGTATCAGTAGCCCTTGAGACTTGAAATAGTTGATGCAACTGATTTAAGGATCATTATTTGTGCAGGTTCTTACAGAGAAGAATTCCCAATTGTCTCAAGAGCTAGACGAGTGCAAGGCCTAGCTAGGGGCCGCTGTTGCCGCGTTGAAGGAGTCCAAGAAGGGTCCCCCTGGTAAGACTTGTATCTATTGCAAAGAATAAGGGTACCAGGTAGTATGCGGCATGTATGGAAACCTAACAATAGATGTTGCAGGTGGCCCCGGAGTGAATCCGGAGGCCGTGGAGGCGGATGCGGCACGTGATGATCGACAGTGAAATGCTGGCGAGCGCGTGCTGACGCGAGTCAGGCAGGAGAAAAATGATCTCCAAGACGCCAATATCCAGCTGGGCGTGGAACTGAAAGATGTCCGAGCCCAGCTTGCGGACTCCGTGAAGGAGAATAAACGGCTTCGGCGCGGCATTTTTAGTAAGTGCTTGAATGAACTCTTAAAGGAGTTCGGTGAAGAAGCGGACTAACAGAGTTATGTCTGCAGGTATGCTGACGGGTCGTCCCGCGGAGGAGATGCCCGGGTCTTCGGGTGATCTTCTACCAGAGCTCTCGCAACTGCACGAGCAAGTTCGGCAGGTGATGCAGGGTATTGCCCAAGCCTTGTGGCCATCTGCGTCCCCGCCAGGAGGCATGGGGGAGCTTATAGAGAAGCTTAAGGGAGCGCGGCGGCACTTCCGATTATGGAAGATATCAGCCTGTCGACAAGGTGCAAGGGAAGCCTGGGCTATGGTGAAGACACGATATACCAAAGCAGAGCCAAACCACATGGCCGAGGTCAGACCTATGGGGCCCGATGGGAAAGAGATCCCCGTCAGTTTAGTGTATGAGCAAGTAGAATTAGCCGCAAAGTATTCCCAACAGGACTGTAGGCTAGACAGCCTGTTGGATGGTATAGAAGAAGAATTGAATCAGTCTTAGTGACTGTGTAATTCAAGTGACATATGTAATGTCCCTAGCCGGATTGTAAATCATTTGTCATGGCGGACCTTTTTTCTTCAACCTCTGGACCCGACAGTCCGGAGTGTATCCAAATACCCGCTCGGTTATGTAAAAACCAGGGCATGCATGGAGACCAGGTGTAGGGGTCATAAGTGCTTGAACAGACAAGTACCCAACTAGTTATGTTATATTAAATGGGTAGTAAGAAACATCTTCCAGGGAGAATAGTTCTGTTAAGGGTTCCTTTCCCTAGGTACGCATGCCCTAATGTGCATGTCCGAACTGCGAAAAGAGACACAGGATATAAACATCTGGGGCATGTTTCGAATTAGATAAAAGTCATCTTTTATCCACCGACCTAATATTCCCTTAAGAACGCTAGCTTTCGTCTTCACCCAGTCTGAGGTACACATCCGGCTGACCCAGCAGTAACAATCGTAGAGGTGCTCCCCTTATGCCCTAGCCGAATTAACGGGAATGTAGGGCATAAATACAAGAGCTAGGCAACCCAGCTTGGCCAAAACTTAAGTCATATCGATGCATATAATGGCTAAAAAAGGTACATGCGGAAGAATGACACATGTATGGGACATAAAGCCCAGGAAAATAGTTAGATTAAGCTTCTATATAGAAAGCCCCCAGGTATAATGAGCGTGGTTAGCGCGTCAAGATTGTGTAACCAGGACACAAGTATAGCCTTGAAGGGCCTTGAAGAGAGTAAAAAGGGAGAAAGAGAGAAAAGACAGATATGCAAAAAATTGACGGAGGTGAGTGGACGAACATAGAGTCCGGCGCTAGGCGTAGAATCTTCGGAGTCTGGCTGCATTCCATGGGTTTGGCTCGAGTCGATTATCCGATGCATCCCACAGACAGTATGCTCCACCGGTCAGAACCTGGTCAATAATGAAGGGACCCTCCCATTTGGGCTTGAGCTTGTTCTTTTTCTTCTTCGGCGGGTGTAGAACTAGTTCGCTGACGTTATAGGTTTTGGCCCGTACTTCTCTGCCTTGATACCTTCGAGCCTGTTGCTGATAGAATGCGGAATGGGCCTTTGTCACATCGCGCTCCTCCTCCAAGGCGTCCAAACTGTCTTGCCGATCGAGCTCGGCCTCTTTTTCTTCGTACATGCGCACTCGAGGTGAGTCATGAATTATGTCACAAGGCAGAACCGCCTCTGCGTCGTACACCATGAAGAACGGTGTGTATCTAGTAGTGCGATTCGACGTGGTCCGCAGCCCCCATAGTACAGAGTCGAGCTCCTCTACCCAGTGCGTGTTTGACTCCTTTAAGGACCGCACTAATCTGGGTTTAATGCCGCTCATGATAAGACCATTCGCTCGCTCGACTTGACCGTTAGTTTGCGGGTGATAGACAGAAGCATAATCGAGCTTGATGCCCATGTTGTTGCACCAAAGTTGCACCTCGTCGGCTGTAAAGTTCATGCCGTTGTCAGTGATGATGCTGTGGGGGACGCCATAATGGTGTACGACCCTGGATATGAAGTCTATCACCAGTCCGGATTCAGCCGTTTTGACAGGTTTGGCTTCTATCCATTTGGTGAATTTATCCACCATGACCGGTAAGTATTTTTTCTTATGGGCTCCCCCTTTAAGGGGTCTGACCATATCAAGCCCCCAAACCGCAAAGGGCCAAGTAATGGGGATTGTTTAGAGGGCGGTGGGCGGCATATGGCTTTGGTTTGCAAATAGCTGGCAACCGATGCAATGTTGGACCAGATGTTGCGCATCTGCCCGGGCCGTCGGCCAATAGAAACCTGTATGAAAGGCCTTGCTTACAAGGGCCCGGGCTGCGGCGTGATTGCTGCCGAGTCCGGCATGGATTTCTGCCAAAAGCTTCCGCCCTTCCTCTTCGTAGATACACCTTTGAAGGACTCCGGTAGTGCTTTTCTTATAAAGCTCTCCCTCATGGACCTTGTAGGCTTTAGATCGCCGCACTATGCAGCGTGCCTCATTTTGGTCCTCGGGTAGTTCCTGCCTGGTTAGGTAGGCCAGGAATGGTTCTGTCCACAGGGCGATGACGGCCATTATTACGTGGGCTAAGTGTGTTATTTTGATGGCAGAGCCTCCGATTGTGTCAGAGTGTTTGGTATCTGGGGTTGTGGCCGAGTCCGGACTATTGTTTCCGGTGTCCCCTTCCCATACCACGGATGGTTTAAACAGTTTTTCCAGGAAGATGTTCGGTGGGACAGGGTCGCATTTAGCGCCGATACGGGCGAGGATGTCCACCGCCTGGTTGTTTTCCCGAGCCACATGGTGGAATTCAAGCCCCTCGAACCGAGCTGACATTTTGAGGACGGCATTGCGATATGCCGCCATTTTTGGATCCTTGGCATCGAAGTCTCCATTTATTTGGGATATTGCGAGGTTCGGGTCCCCACGCACCTCCATGCGTTGAATGCCCATGGAGACTACAATCCGGAGACCATGTAATAGGGCCTCGTATTCGGCTGCGCTATTGGAGTCTGTATATAGTATTTGGATTACGTATTGCACTGTATCTCCGGTGGGGGACGTCAAGACGATGCCAGCCCCCAGACCAGCCAGCATTTTAGAGCCGTCGAAGTGCATGATCCAATTGGAGTATGCGCCGTACTCTTTAGGGAGTTCGGCTTCTGTCCATTTGGCTACGAAATCGGCCAGTACTTGCGACTTAATGGCTCGCCGTGGTTTATATGTTATGTCGAACGGGAGGATCTCGATAGCCCATTTGGCAATCCGGCCCGTGGCATCGCGGTTGTTTATTATGTCGTTGAGTGGTACTTCGGAGGCCATCGTAATTGAACACTCTTGAAAGTAGTGTCATAATTTCCGGGATGCCATGAATACCGCGTATGCTATCTTTTGATAATGTGGGTACTGTGATTTGCATGGAGTGAGGACGGTGGATACATAATATACCGGCTTTTGAAGTGGGAATTTATGTCTGTCCATCTCTCGTTCGACGACGAGCACTGCGCTTACAACTTGGTGAGTTGCCGCTATATATAATAGCATTGGTTCACCAACAGTTGGCGCGGCCAAGATTGGGTTGGTGGACAGGATGGCTTTTATTTCTTCCAGTCCGGCTGTGGCTGCATCCGTCCACTCGAAGTGTTCGGTGCGCCGAAGAAGGCGATAAAGGGGGAGTGCCTTTTCTCCTAGTCGGGAGATAAAGCGGCTTAAAGCCGCCACACATCCGGTTAACTTCTGGGTTTGCTTGAGACGATAAAGCCCAGGAGCTTTCCGGCGGGTACGCCGAAAACTGCTGGAGACGATAAAGCCCAGGAGCTTTCCGGCGGGTACGCCGAAAACGCATTTTTCCAGATTGAGCTTAATGTCGTATGTTCGGAGATTGTCGAACGTGAGCCTCAAGTCGTCTATTAAGGAGTCGATGTGTCTGGTTTTAACGACCACATCGTCGATGTATGCCTCCACTGTTTTGCCGATCTTCTTTTCCAGGCATGTCTGAATCATGCGTTGATACGTTGCGTCGGCGTTTTTGAGCCCAAAGGGCATTGTGTTGAAACAGAAGGGGCCGTATGGAGTGATAAATGCCGTTGCGGCTTGGTCGTACTCCGCCATCTTAATTTGGTGCTAACCGGAGTATGCGTCGAGGAAGCACAATGAGTCGTGTCCTGCGGTAGCGTCGATAATTTGATCGATGCGAGGGAGGGGGAAGGGATCCTTTGGGCAAGCCTTATTAAGGTCCTTGAAGTCGACGTATAAGCGCCAGGATTTGTCCTTCTTTGGCACCATCACCAGGTTTGCTAGCCAGTCTGGATGCTTATTTCTCTAATGAATCCGGCCTCCAGTAATTTGGCTAGCTCCTCTCCCATAGCTTGTCGCTTAGGTTCGGAAAAACGCCGAAGAGTCTGCTTGACCGGCCTAAATCCTTTTAGAATGTTAAGGCTATGCTAGGCCAGCCTGCGTTGGATTCCTGGCATGTCTGAAGGATGCCAGGCAAATATGTCCCAATTCTCGCGCAAGAACTCCCGTAGTGCGGTGTCTACGGCGGGGTTTAACTGTGCCCCAATGGACGCTGTTTTTGTGGGGTCCGTTGGATAGACTTGGAATTTGACTATTTCATCCGCTGGTTTAAAGGAGGTGGACTTGGATCTTTTATCTAGTATCATGTCGTCCATGTCCACTGTGGAGCGCAGCACGGTTAACTCCTTCGCCACAAGGGCTTCGGATAATGCCTCAAGGGCCAGTGCGGATGTTTTGTTCTCGGCGCGGAGTGCTATGTCCGAATCACTAGGTAGAGTGATGATTCCATTGGGTCCGGGCATTTTGAGCTTCATGTACCCATAATGGGGTATGGCTTGAAAAATCATGAATGCCTCCTGCCCTAGAAGGGCGTGCTATCCGCTACTGAACGGGGCCACTTGGAATGTGATTTCTTCGGACCTGTAATTCTCCGGAGTGCCAAATACCACATCTAGTGTGATTTTCCTAGCGCAACGTGCCTCCCGACTAGGGATGATTCCTCGGAAGGTCGTAGTGCTTTCTTCAATACGGTTGTTGTCTACTTCCATTTTTTGAAGATTTTCCTCATAAATGAGGTTTAATCCGCTGCCGCCGTCCATGAGCACTTTAGTGAGCCGAAAGTCGTCCACAATTGGACTAAGGACCAGAGCGGCTGGTGCTCGGGCTGTTTGGAATTTAGGTTTGTCACTGGCATTGAAAGTAATGGCCGTGTCGCTCCATGGATTTATTGCTGCTACGTGGCAGACTTCGGCAAGGCTGCGGAGTGCTCGCTTACGCCTATTATTTGAGGCGAATGTCTCAAAGACTGTTAATACTGTATTATTATCCGTGGGAGGGTGTTTTGGATGAGGAGATCCTCACCGCTCTTGGCCACCTGCCGGAGTACCCAACATGCTCTAAGGCTATGTGTTGGTATGGTGTCCGCCATACTATGAATTTTGCAGGGCCCGTTAAGCCATCCCTCCAATACGGTTCCACGCCCTGTAGTGGGATTTTGCTTTTTTGTAATTGAGTTGGGCGACTTATGAGAGTGCACCCTTTTAGTTCGGACTGGGGATTTTGTCAGAGCCGGATTGTCCCAAAATTGTGTTTGGGTTTTCCTGGCGCTTTCCATCGCACAATATTTCCGTACTATGGCCGCCAAGTCAGCGAAGTGTGCTATGTCACGGCGACTTATGGCGTTAAGGATTCCCTTGTCTGTGCAATTGTTGCAAAAGAACGAAATTGTGTCTTTCTCGTGATAGTTCTTGACCTTGTTCATTACAAGGAGGAATCCGGCCCAATAGTGATGTACTGTCTCTTGGGGCGCTTGCCTAATGTGGGAAAGATAGTTTGTATCTGGGTGGGTGGGTAGATTTAAGTCCAGACCTTGACCCAATCTGAGATTCCGGGGCAGGGGAGTTTCCGATCTTGGAAGTTCGGGCTCCGGGATGTTGCTCTGCGGGTTTGGTATGCGACCTGATTCTAGGTTCAGGGTTAGGGCGATGTCCTCCCGTGAGCGGGTATCCAGCTCGGAGAGCTCGGGAATCTAGACATAGTTCGTCCTTAGGATAGAGGGAGAACCGCCGCGTTGCTCCTCCACCACCGCTATTTGATGGGTGACCGGCA
The DNA here is from genome assembly GCF_018294505.1 of Triticum aestivum. Classification (NCBI taxonomy): domain Eukaryota; kingdom Viridiplantae; phylum Streptophyta; class Magnoliopsida; order Poales; family Poaceae; genus Triticum; species Triticum aestivum. Next base: position 581,430,857 of record NC_057800.1, read on the forward strand.
GAGAGTTAATCTCCCTTTGGTCGGGTTTAAGCCCGATCGGTTCGTTGTCCGTAGCGACTCCCAGATCGGCGATGCGATCCAAGAGCTCGTTCAAAGAGGAGAGCTCCATTGGGTCCATCTGCTCGGCGAATTTTGAGGCGATGTGGAGGCTATTTTCGATGACCCGAGAAGTCATCGTCGGTGCAAGGGCCGAGCGGGTGGTCATGACAAAGCCGCCTAGTCGGAGAGTTTGGCCTACAGCCAGGGCTCCCCCAGAAGTGATGTTGTCCTTGACAACAAGACGAGCCATCCCCCCTTATGATGACGGCACAGTGGAACTCTCAATGAAAGCACCAATGTCGGTGTCAAAACCGGCGGATCTCGGGTAGGGGGTCCCGAACTGTGCGTCTAAGGCGGATGGTAATAGGAGGCAGGGGACACGATGTTTACCCAGGTTTGGGCCCTCTTGATGGAGGTAATACCCTACGTCCTGCTTGATTGTTTTTGATGATGTGAGTATTACAAGAGTTGATCTACCACGAGATTAGAGAGGCTAAACCCTACAAGCTAGCCTATGGTATGATTGTATGTTGTCCTACGGACTGAAACCCTCCGATTTATATAGACACCGGAGGGGGCTAGGGTTACACAGGGTCGGTTACAAGGGAGGAGATATACATATACGTATTGCCTAGCTTGCCTTCCACGCCAAGTAGAGTCCCATCCGGACACTAGACGAAGTCTTCAATCTTGTATCTTCACAGTCCAACAGTCCGGCCAAAGGATATAGTCCGGCTGTCCGGAGACCCCCTAATCCAGGACTCCCTCAGAGACCATCTACATCCTACGCCTCCCACAGATTGATAAACCTTAGGTCATCCACTCGAGGGAAATTTTCTACTGTCCTACAAACCTCTGCACTTGGAGGCCCAACAACGTCTACAAGAAGAAGGTTGTGTAGTAGACATCAAGCTCTTTTCTGGCGCCGTTGCCGGTGAGGTTAGTGCTTGAAGGTATATCTTTATATCTTGCAATTGAATCTTTTTGTTTCTTGTTTTATCACTAGTTTAGTCTATCAAAGAAAACTACAAAAAAAATGGAATTGGCGTTGCCTCATATGCTTCATCTTTTTAATATCTTTCGTGAAAATAAGGATTCCCGTAATTTTGCCAAAGTGTTATAATAAGAATGCATTAAAATGTTTGGCACTAAATCTTTGGACGATGAGCATGATTGTAGGAATTGAAATAATATCAAGTTTCCTCTCTATGTGTTGAATATCTTGAAGTTATGCTTGTTTTACCTTCCTATGCAAGTTGATTCTTGTTCCCATAAGTTGTTTGCTCACAAAATCCCTATGCATAGGAAGTGGGTTAGACTTAAATGTGCTAGTAATATTCTTCATGATTCTCCCGTTATGTTTCAATTCTTATCTTTTACGTGAGCATCATTGAAATTATCATGCCTAGCTAGAAAGGCATTAAAGAAAAGCTCTTGTTGGGAGACAACCCAACACCTTTACCTACTATTTTTGTGTGTTCACATGATTAAGCTACTGTAGTAATCATGTTTTATAGCTTTTTTTTAATAAAGTGCCAATTAAGACCTTTGGGATGATCTATGGTGATAGTTGATTTGATCTTGCTGAAAAACGAAAACTTTTACGCTAAGTAAAACAATTATCATTTTTAACAGAAGCGTGATAAAATACTGATCAGTTTTGCATAAGATTAATGAACAAATTTCTCAAGTTTTCCTATTTTTTCATAATTTTTGGAGTTACAGAAGTATTCGAGAGTTATAGATTACTACAGACTGTTTTGTTTTTGACAGATTCTATTTTTGATGCATAGTTTGCTTGTTTTCTAGTTTCTATGGCTTATATTGCTTAATATAAATTTTATAAATGGTATGGTATAGTAGGCATCATGTGAGAAAAATTATGAATCTTGTCTTGACAGTACCTAAGTGGTGATTTGCTTTGTTATACTAACAGAGCTTACGAGTTTTCTGTTAAGTTTTGTGTTGTGAAGTTTTCAAGTTATGGGTAAAGATTCGATGGAATACGGAATAAGGCGTGGCAAGAGCCTAAGCTTGGGGATGCCCAAGGCACCCCAAGGTAATATTCAAGGACAACCAAGCATCTAAGCTTGGGGATGCCCCACATGGCATCCCCTCTTTCGTTTTCATTTATCATTAACTTTATTTGAGGCTATATTTTTATTCACCACATGATATGAGTTTTGCTTGGAGCATCATTTTGTTTTATTACGATTTTATTGATGTTATTTAGAGTAATGTTTTGCATCTTTTAGTTCAATAAGAAGGTCAAGTATAGCCTTTACCATGCTTATTTTGCAAGTCCATATGTTGCTGTTTTAAAAACAAAAAGTTTGCTGTTATGTTTTGAATATTTGTGAATAGTCAGAACATGATAAAATCTTGAAATTTTTACACAATGAGTAACAACAAATTATCTACAGTGTGGTAATTTTTCATAACTTTTGGAGTTAAATAAGTATGATTCCTCTTGCATTCTTTACAAACTGTTTTGTTTAGACAGATTGTTGTTATGTTTGTCTTGTTTGCATATGTTTGCTTGTTTAATGATTCTATTTGAGGATAGGACTATTAAATATGCATATGCATTTAGTATGCAATGTCAAATTGTAATTTTAGTGATTTTCTACAGTAGAGAATGATAAGGTTTTGCATGGATTTATACTAGCTTATCTCACGAGTTCTTGTTGAGTTTTGTGTGGATGAAGTTTTTAAGATTTAGGGAAACCGCGATATGAAAGGAATTAAGGCGACACAAAAGATCAAGCTTGGGGATTGCCAAGGCATCCCAAGTTAATATTTCAAGAAGTCTCAAGCATCTAAGCTTGTGGATGCCCCAATAGGCATCTCACCTTTCTTCTTCAACAACTATCGGCCAGTTTTGGTTGAGCCTAAGTTTTTGCTTCTTCACATGATATGTGCTATCCTTGCAATGTCATTTTATTTTGTTTTTCTTGCTGTTTGAATAAAGTACTTTAGATCTGAAATTTTATTTATGAGAAGGAGTCTTCACATAGTTACATAATTATTTAACTACTCATTGTGCTTCGCTTATATCTTTTGGAGTAGTTTGTCATTTGCTCTAGTGCTTCACTTATATCTTTTTAGAGCACGGCGATAGTTTTATTTTGAAGAAATTGTTGAACTCTCATGCTTCACTTATATCATTTTGAGAGTCTTTAAACAACATGATAATTTGCTTTGGTTATGAATTTAGTCCTAATATGATAGGCATCCAAGAGGGATATAATAAAAACTTTCATATAAAGTGCATTGACTACTATGAGAAGTTTGATTCTTTATGATTGTTTTGAGATATGAAGATGGTGATATTAGAGTCATGCTAGTGAGTAGTTGTGAATTTGAGAAATACTTTTGTTAAGGTTTGTGAGTCCCGTGGCATGCACGTATGGTGAACCGTTATGTAACGAAGTTGGAGCATGAGATATTTTTTGATTGTCTTCCTTATGAGTGGCGGTCGGGGAGGAGCGATGGTCTTTTCCTACCAATATATCCCCCTAGGAGCATGCGCGTAGTACTTTGTTTCGATAGCCAATAGACTTTTGCAATAAGTATGTGAGTTCTTTATGACTAATGTTGAGTCCATGGATTATACGCACTCTCATCCTTCCACCATTGCTAGCCTCTCTAGTACCGCGCAACTTTCGTCGGTACCATAAACCCACCATATACCTTCCTAGAAACAGCCACCATACCTACCTATTATGGCATTTCCATAGCCATTGCGAGATATACCGCCATGCAACTTTCCACCATTTCGTTTATTATGACACACTTCATCATTGTCATATTGCTTTGCATGATCATGTAGTTGACATTGTATTTGTGGCAAGTATTTGTGGCAAAGCCACCGATCATAATTCTTTCATACATGTCACTCTGGATTCATTGCACATCCCGGTACACTGCCGGAGGCATTCATATAGAGTCATATTTTGTTCTAAGTATCGAGTTGTAATTCTTGAGTTGTAAGTAAATAAAAGTGTGATGATCTTCATTATTAGAGCATTGACCCATGTGAGGAAATAAAAAAAATAAGAGAAAGGCCAAAAAAAGGGGAGAAGGCCCAAAAACAAAAACAAAAAATGAGAGAAAAAGAGAGAAGGGGCAATGCTACTATCCTTTTACCACACGTGTGCTTGAAAGTAGCACCATGATCTTCATGATAGAGAATCTCCTATGTTGTCACTTCCATATAATAGTGGGAATTTTCATTATAGAACTTGGCTTGTATATTCCAACGACGGGCTTCCTCAAATGCCCTAGGTCTTCATGAGCAAGCAAGTTGGATGCACACCCACTTAGTTTTCCTTTTGAGCTTTCATACACTTATAGCTCTAGTGCATCCGTTGATATGCCTAGTTGATGTGAGACTATCTCCTTCTTTTTGTCTTCTCCACAACCACTGTCTATTCCACCTATAGTGTTATGTCCATGGCTCGTGCTCATGTATTGCGTGAAAGTTGAAAAAGTTTGAGAACTTCTAAAGTATGAAACAATTGCTTGGCTTGTCATCGGGGTTGTGCATGATTTGAATATTTTGTGTGATTAAGATGGAGCATAGCTAGAATATATGATTTTGTAGGGATAAGCTTTCTTTGGCCATGTTATTTTGAGAAGACATAATTGCCTTGTTAGTATGCTTGAAGTATTATTATTTTTATGTCAATATTAAACTTTTGTTTTGAATCTTATGAATCTGAATATTCTTGCCACAATAAAGAGAATTACATGGATAAATATGCTAGGTAGCATTCCACGTCAAAAAAATTGTTTTTATCATTTACCTACTCGAGGACGAGCAGGGATTAAGCTAGGGGATGCTTGATACGTCTCCAACGTATCCATAATTTTTTATTGTTCCATGCTATTATATTATATATTTTGGATGTTTAATGGGCTTTAATATGCTATTTTATATGATTTTTGGGACTAACCTATTAACCTAGAGCCCAGTGCTATTTTCTGTTTTTCCTTGTTTTTGAGTTTTACAGAAAAGGAATACCAAACGGAGTCCAATTAACGTGCAAATTTTTGAAGATTTTTTATGGACCAAAAGAAGCCCCCGAGGTAAAAGAGTTGGGACAGAAGAGCCTCGAGCCGTCCACGAGGGTGGAGGGCGCGCCCTACCCCCTGGGCATGCCCCCTGCCTCGTGGACGACTCGAAGACCCCCCCCTTGGCGTGAGACCGACGCCAAAAACTCCTATGACTACAGAAACCCCCGAAAAGAAACCTAGATCGGGAGTTCCTCTGCCGCAAGCCTCTGTAGCCACCAAAAACCAATCAGGACCCTGTTCCGGCACCCTACCGGAGGGGGGATCCATCACCGGTGGCCATCTTCATCATCCCGACGCTCTCCATGATGAGGAGGGAGTAGTTCACCCTCGGGGCTAAGGGTATGTACCAGTAGCTATGTGTTTGATCTCTCTCTCTCTCTCTCTCTCTCGTGTTCTTGATATGGCACGATCTTGATGTACCGCGAGCTTTGCTATTATAGTTGGATCTTATGATGTTTCTCCCCCTCTATCTCCTTCTGATGAATTGAGTTTTCCCTTTGAAGTTATCTTACTGGATTGAGTCTTTAAGGATTTGAGAACACTTGATGTATGTCTTGCATGTGCTTATCTGTGGTGACAATGGGATATTCACGTGATCCGCTTGATGTATGTTCTGGTGATCAACTTGCGAGTTTTGTGACCTTGTGAACTTATGCATAGGATTTGGCACACGTTTTCGTTTTGACTCTCCGGTAGAAACTGTGGGGCACTCTTTGAAGTTCTTTGTGTTGGTTGAATAGATGAATCTGAGATGGTGTGATGCATATCGTATAATCGTACCCGTGGATACTTGAGGTGACATTGGAGTATCTAGGTGACATTAGGGTTTTGGTTGATTTGTGTCTTAAGGTGTTATTTTACTACGAACTCTACGGTTGTTTGTGACACTTAGAGGAATAGCCCAACAGATTGATTGAAAATAATAACTTTGAGGTGGTTTTGTACCCTACAATAATCTCTTTGTTTGTTCTTCGCTATTAGTGACTTTGGAGTGACTCTTTGTTGCATGTAGAGGGATAGTTATATGATCCAATTATGTCATTATTGTTGAGACAACTTGCACTAGTGAAAGTATGAACCCTAGGCCTTGTTTCAACGCATTGCAATACCGTGTGTGCTCACTTTTATCATTAGTTACCTTGCTGTTTTTATATTTTCAGATTACAAAAACCTATATCTACCATCCATATTGCACTTGTATCACCATCTCTTCGCCGAACTAGTGCACCTATACAATTTACCATTGTATTGGGTGTGTTGGGGACACAAGAGACTCTTTGTTATTTGGTTGTAGGGTTGTTTGAGAGAGACCATCTTCATCCTACGCCTCCCATGGATTGATAAACCTTAGGTCATCCACTTGAAGGAAATTTGCTACTGTCCTACAAACCTCTGCACTTGGAGGCCCAACAACGTCTACAAGAAGAAGGTTGTGTAGTAGACATCAAGGGTCAATGCTCGAAGGATATTATGTTTGAATGAATGTCTCCGGGTAGCCCAGACTGTATGTTATGAAACAAGGCTTTGTATAATATATTTCTGCCTTTATTATTTTCCTCTTGTGCGGTCATTTTTATATCTGAAAGCTTGCCAGTCGTCGGCTTGAACCTCCATGTAGATACTACGGGGGTGTTCTTAATAGCACGTGATCACACTTGACCCAACGTCTTGGTCCGTGAAGGAGGTGATCGTGCAGCGAACTAGGCAATCGGACTATACAACTTTATCACTCTCACTTGGCCATAGGAGCTTGACAATGGGACTATGAACTAGCCCCTGGTGCGTGTGTGGCTATCTGAACTTGGATGCTTTAGACGCGTGACCGGGTGTAGGCCATTCCTTCGTATAATATGGAAAAAATCGTAAAGGATTTAGTAAGTCGCTGAACCTCTAACCAGCTCTCGCTATATCATGATAGTCAGTTTTCGGCTTTCTCTACTGAGGTGTTTGACCGGATGAGCTAGAGACACAATCGTAGTAGTTCTCCCTTTACTACCTTAGCCAAACAAGCGGAACTTAAGGTGGTAACCACAGGAGCCGGGCAACCCAACTATTGACCAAAGACATGATTCGGAGCCAATGCATATAATGCGGTATTCGGGACGCCGAAGTATACTATAAAAGTGTTCGGACTTTTTTGTTTTCTGAAAAATATATGTGGCCGAATAGAGCCCCTGGCAATTTATGCTGGGGTTATGTCAATCTGTCGTGAAGACGGAATACATATTATGAAATAAGCCAATGCCGAATAAGGTTTGGAAAAAACTATTTCCGATGTAGTCTTATTGAAACGTCAAACGTGTTCTTACAGAAAATGCCATAATCATCAAGGCTATTTTAAATGCCTAGAATTTGAGAACAAGGGAAAGCTGTATACAGGTCCTAAAAAGGTGGTCTTGAAGATCCTTTGGACACCCTGCCGCATGTCTGTGCCGCTTTTCACCTTGGTGTAGGATCCTTTGAGAGGATCAACAATCGGGTATACATAAGGGGCCTGGGAAAGGGCCCTTGTACCACCAAAAAGTGACTTGGGTTTTAAAGAACCTGAAAAATAAAAAAATAAAAAGAGAAAAAGGAAGAAAATTAAGGTTCGAATAGGGTCAAGCCGAATTGAGGACTTTGTACTTAGTGTGCCTCCATCATTGCCCATGGTATTTTTAGTGCGTAGTTATGTACGCGCGGTACATATGCCGCGATTAGGTGGAGGTTTTGACAGAGGCCGAATTGCTAATCAAGTTCTGGATGAACCGAATTGTCGTTCTGCAGGGTAGACCGGACTCGTTTGACAGTGTCCGGGGGCTTCATGTCCGATGAAGTATTCGGCTTGATAAGGCCACCCTGTACCTCAGCTGCGAGGGCCGCGGTATGCTCCTCAGTATGGAGGGAGCACTCTATGTTTCCATTGACTGTCATAACACTGCGTGGTTCGGGCATCTTAAGCTTTAGATAGGCATAGTGCGGGACTGCATTGAAACAGTCGAAAGTGGTTCGTCCGAGCAGTGCATGATAACCACTGCGGAAGGGGACGATGTCAAAGATCAAATCTTCAGTTCGGAAGTTATCTGGAGCCGAAGAATACCTCCACCGTTATTGACCCTGTGCAGCAGGTCTCTATGCCAGGTATTACTCCTTTAAAGGTGGTTTTAGTGGGCTTGACCCTTGACGGATCAATACCCATTTTACAGACAGTGTCCTGATAAAGTAGGTTAAGACTGATGCCGCCGTCCATGAGGACTCCCGTGAGATGGAATCCGTTGATGATTGGATCGATGACCAATGCTGCCGAACCTCCATGAAGGATACTAGTCGGATGGTCTCTACGGTCAAAAGTGATTGAACAGGCCAACCATGGGTTGAATTTTGGGGCGACTGGCTCTATGGCGTAGACGTCCCTTAGGGAATGCTTGCGCTCCCTCTTAGGGATATGAGTGACGTAAATCATATTCACTATTTTTACCTCGGGGGGAATTTTCTTTTGCCCCCCTATGTTTGTTGGGCGAGGCTCATCATCATCCTCGCTAGGTGGCCCTTTCCCCTTATGTTTGGTTTTTAGCTTACCGGCATGTTTAAAGACCCAACAATTTCTATTGGTATGATTGGCAGGCTTGTCAGGGGTGCCATGAATCTGCCAAGGCCGATTGAGTATTCTGTCCAAACTAGATGGACCATCTTTGTTTCCTTTGAATGGCTTCTTCCACTGACCGGTTTTGGAGCCACTGAATCTGGCATTGACCGTCGTGTCTTCGGTATCTTCATTGTTGCTTCGACGCTTGTGTTTGTTGCGTCATGGATTACCGTTGCCATCTCTAGCTTCGGAGGTGCCAGGGTCGCTGTTGCCATTGCTTCTACGAGCTAGCCAGCTATCTTCTCCCATGCAAAAGCGGGTCATGAGTGCGGTAAGAACTACCATGGACTTCGGTTTTTCTTGTCCGAGGTGTCGGGCGAGCCACTCGTCACAGACACTGCGTTTAAAGGCCACGAGGGCTTCGATGTCCGGACAATCGACAATTTGGTTCTTTTTAATTAAGAACCTGGTTCAGAGTTTTTGGGCTGACTCTCCAGGCTGCTAGACTATATGACTGAGGTCATCGGCGTCCGGAGGCCAGACATAGGTACCTTGCATGTTGTCTCTAAAGGCATCTTCCAAATCTTCCCAGCTACCAATAGAGTTCTCCGGGATGCTATTTAGCCAGTGTTGTGCTGGTCCTTTCAGTTTTAAGGGGAGGTATTTGATGGCGTGGAGATCGTCACCACGGGCCATGTGGACATAGAGAAGGAAGTCTTCAATCCATACCGCAGGATCTGTCATGCCGTCATATGATTCGATGTTTACGGGTTTAAACCCTTCTGGGAACTGGTGCTGCATTACCTCATCGGTAAAGCATAAGGGGTGTGCGGCACCTCTGTATTAGGCAATGTCACGACGGAGTTTGGATGACATCCATATGCGGTTTTCGGCCCTGGTGAGGTTATGCCTATCACGCTAGGCTTGACGGTCGTCTTCTCACATTGGGGCGCCCCCACATGATCCATAGATTGATCTGGCTTGGCCTGCTCTATTGCTCAAGTCTTGTCATAGGTCGTAGGTGTATCCTGGAGCGGCTGTCTCTCTGCCCCTATGGTGAGGTGGTGCGGATTGGTGTTCGGCGTAGGTGGCCGCTTTATCTCACCCACGTGGTGGCCGGTCTGGTTCATCAGTGTGGTCATGTTTTGACGGTATTGGCTCGAAGGCCTCATCGTCGAATTGTGGTAGTAGCCGATGCTTTGGATAATTCTTTGTTGGGCGTTGGAGGCCATATTCTTCGGCAGCTAGGACCTGGGTCCATCTGTCGTTGAGTGTATCCTGTTGGGCTTGGAGTCGTTGTTGCTGGTTTTTAGGCTTCTTGTAGTAGCGATTAGTTGGCGCTTAAAGTGCTCCTGCTCGAGGGGTTCCTCTGGCACGATGAGATCTTTGTTGCCGAAGCTGAAATCATCCTCGGAGAGCGGTAGATAGTTGTTGTCTTCCGAATCCTCATTTCCGACTGGATCATCAGGGTTAACTTGCCCCTCCTCCACATCATCCTGTTCAGATGTGGGCTCGACGGGGGCTTCGGGGTCTTTGGCATTCTCTGGAGTGTTATTGTCTCCAGTGCCAATATTACTGTCTTTTTCACAACGCAATTTTGAGCGGCGTCAGTAGCGTCCATGCTTCGGTGGTGCCCCAGCAGGTTTGTCCTCAACCAGATCTTTCCTGCCTTCGCTGTCATCCTCTTTGGGTGTATCCACCATATACACGTCGTATGTGGAGGTGGCCGTCCAACATCTGGTAAACGGTGGGTCTTGGCCTTGTTCATCTCCGACATCGTCGTCCAGGCCATCGATGTCTTCGGAGGTGTAATCCAGCATGTCGGTTAAGTCCTCGACGGTGGCTATGAAGTGGGTGGTGGGTGGGACGTAAAATTCCCTGCTCTCAGCCCCTAATCCAGGATGAGAATAGTTCGGATGTGATTCCTCTGTAATGGCGAGGGACCACATTAAGTCTAGAGCCTCATTTAAGAGCGAGGATTGGACGGGGAAATGAGAGTCCGTGGGGCTGGCCAGGGCAAAGGCCTCCTGGCCATGCTCGCTTGGCGCGGACTTCGAGAGTTCAGAGCTAGAGTTCGAGGGCGAGTCCGGCCCTTCAATGATAGGGGGAACCCCGTCTGACTCTGGTCTTGTCGAGGATAAAATCACCTCTGGATCTCCGATAGTGAGCTTCATAGCAGAGAGTCCGGCGGGCTCCAAACTCCCATCTTCGGACCTGATAGTTTGCTCCAGATCTAAGGCCGGAGTGGTGGTCGAAGCCGCGAACCCTTCGAAGAGCAAGTCTCCTAGGATATCAGCAACATAATTTAGGTTCCCAAAACTGATCTGATGACCAGGGGCGTAGCTGCCGATCTGTTCGAGGCGGCCAATTGAGTTGGCACGCAGAGCGAAGCCGCCGAACACAAAAATTTGACCGGGAAGGAAAGTTTCCCCAGAAACGGCATCATCGTTGATGATCGAACGAGCCATCGAACCTTTTGTTGATGGCATAGTGGAACTCTCAATGAAAGCACCAATATCGGTGTCAAACCCGGCCGATCTCGGGTAGGGGGTTCCGAACTGTGCGTCTGAGGATCGAAGGTAATAGGAGACAAGGGAGACATTATGTTTACTCCGGTTTGGGCCCTCTTAATGGAGGTAAAACCCTACGTCCTGCTTGATTGTATTTGATGAGTATATGGGTTACAAGAGTTGATCTACCTCAAGATCATAATGGCTAAACTCTGGATGTCTAGTCTATGTGATTTGTCTTAGCCTCTACAGACTAAACCCTCTGGTTTATATAGACACCAGAGGGGCCTTGGGTTGTACAGAGTCGGTTCACAGAGAAAGGAAACTACACATCCGGGCGTTAAGCTTGCCATCCACGCAAAAGAGAGTCCTACCCGGACACGGGGGGAGGTCTTCTGCCTTGTATCTTTACGACCCATCAGTCCGGCCCATATCAAATAGCCCGGACACCCGAGGACCCCTTAGTCCAGGACTCCCTCACCCACTCTTTTGGATTTCAAGGAATTTAATTATGACAATTGTTCTTTAATAGATTGTATTTCCTTGTTGCAATTCATGTTGAATTCTCCTCATGCTTATAATCAAAACAAAGCTTTTACTAAACATATCATTGATGCTATGATGTAATCTTTTCAAGAAAAGCTTGAATTGGAAGTTTCTATCCCTAGAAAACTTTATGATGAGTGGGAACCTACTATTAAGATTAAGATTAAAGATTATGAATGCCATGCTTTGTGTAATTTGGGTGCTAGTGTTTCCACGATTCCCAAAACTTTGTGTGATGTGTTAGGTTTCCATGAATTTGATGATTGTTCCTTAAATTTGCATCTTATGGATTCCACTATTAAGAAACCTATGGGAAGAATTAATGATGTTCTTATTGTTGCAAATAGGAACTATGTGCCCGTAGATTTCATTGTTCTTGATATAGATTGCAATCCAACAAGTCCTATCATTCTTGGTAGACCTTTCCTTAGAACGATTGGTGCAATTGTTGATATGAAAGAAGGAAACATCAGATTTCAATTTTCGCTAAGGAAAGGCATGAAACACTTCCCTAGAAAGAAAATTAAATTTCCATATGAATCTATTATGAGAGACGCTTATGGATTGCATGCCAAAGATGATAATACTTAGATCTATTCATGCTTTATGCCTAGCTAAGGGCGTTAAACAATAGCGCTTGTTGGAAGGCAACCCAATTTTATTTTTGGTTTTGCTTTTTAGGTTCTATTTTGCATTAAATAATTCATTTAGCCCCTGGTTAGATGTGATTTTATGTTTTAATTAGTGTTTGTGCAAGTAAGACCTTTGGGATAGCTTATGGTGATAGTTGATTTGATCCTGCTGAAAAATAGAAACTTTTAAGCCCAGGAGATTAGTTTTCATTTTTAGCAGAGGTGCGATAAAATATTGATTCTTTTTGCAGAGGATCAATAAACAAATTTCTTAGGTCATCCTAAGTTTTCAGGATTTTTCGAGTTACATAAGTATTCGACATCTCCAGATTGCTATAGACTATTCTGTTTTTGACATATTCTGTTTTCGCGCGTTGTTTGCTTATTTTGATGCATCTATGGCTAGTATCGGGGGGTATGAACCATGGAAAAGTTGGAATATAGTAGATATTACACCAATATAAATAAAGAATCGGTTCACAACAGTACCAAAAGTGGTGATTTATTTTCTTATACTAACGGAGCTTATGAGATTTTTTTGTTGAGTTTTGTGTTCTGAAGTTTCCAAGTTTTGGGTAAGGATTTGATGGACTATGGAATAAGGAGTGGCAAGAGCCTAAGCCTGGAGATTCCCAAGGCACCCCAAGGTAATATTCAAGTAAAACCAAGTGCCTAAGCTTGGGGATGCTCTGGAAGGCATCCCTTCTTTCGTCTTCGTCTATCGGTAACTTTACTTGAGGCTATATTTTTATTCACCACATGATATGTGTTTTGCTTGGAGCGTCTAGTATGATTTGAGTCTTTGCTTTTTAATTTGCCACAATCATCCTTGTTGTACACACCTTTTGGGAGATACACACATGAATCGTGAATTATTAGAACACTCTATGTGCTTCACTTATATCTTTTGATCTAGGAAACTTTGCTCTAGTGCTTCACTTATATCTTTTTAGAGCACGGCGGTGGTTTTATTTTATAGAAATTGATGAACTCTCGAACTTCACTTATATCATTTTGAGAGTCTTTAAAAACAGCATGGTAATTTGCTTTGGTTATAAATTTGATCATAATAAGATAGTCATCCAAGAGGGATATAATAAAAACTTTCATGTAAAGTGCATTGAATACTATGAGAAGTTTGATTCCTTATGATTGTTTTGAGATAAGAAGATGGTGATATTAGAGTCATGCTAGTAAGTAGTTGTGAATTTGAGAAATACCTGTGTAAAGTTTGCGAGTCCCGTAACATGCACGTATGCTGAACCGTTATATGATGAAGTTGGAGCATGATTTATTTATTGATTATCTTCCTTATGAGTGGCGGTCGGGGACGAGCAATGGTCTTTTCCTACCAATCCATCCCCCTAGGAGCATGCATGTAGTACTTTGTTTTGATGACTAATAGATTTTTGCAATAATTATGTGAGTTCTTTATGACTAATGTCGAGTCCATGGATTATACGCACTCTCACCTTTCCATCATTGCTAGCCTCTCTTGTACCGCGCAACTTTCGCCGGTACCATAAACCCACCATATACCTTCCTCAAAACAGCCACCATACCTACCTGCTATGGCATTTCCATAGCCATTCCGAGATATATTTCCATGCAACTTTCCACCGCTCCGTTTATATGACACGCTCCATTATTGTCATATTGCTTTGCATGATCATGTAGTTGACATCGTATTTGTGGCAAAGCCACCATTCATAATTCTTTCATGCATGTCACTATTGGTTCAGTGCACATCCTGGTACACTACCGGAGGCATTCATATAGAGTCATATTTTGTTCTAAGTATCGAGTTGTAATTCTTGAGTTGTAAGTAAATAAAAGTGTGATGACCTTCATTATTAGAGCATTGTCCCATGTGAGGAAAGGATTATGGAGACTATGATTCCCCCACAAGTTGGGATGAGACTCCGGACAAAAAAAAGAGGCCAAAAAAATGAGAGAAGGCCCAAATAAAAAAATGAGGGAAAAGGGAGAAGGGGCAATGTTACTATCCTTTTACCACACTTGTGCTTCAAGTAGCACCATGATCTTCATGATAGAGAGTCTCCTATGATATCACTTTCATATACTAGTGGGAATTTTCATTATAGAACTTGGCTTGTATATTCAAATGATGGGCTTTCTCAAATTGCCCTAGGTCTTCATGAGCAAGCGAGTTGGATGCACACCCACTTAGTTTTCGTTTTGAGATTTCATAAACTTATAGCTGTAGTGCATCTGTTGCATGGAAATCCCTACTCACTCACATTGATATCTATTGGTGGGAATCTCCATAGCTCGTTGATACGCCTAGTTGATGTGAGACTATCTCCTTCTTTTTTTTCTTCTCCACAACCACCTTCTATTCCACCTATAGTGCTATATCCATGGCTCACGCTCATGTATTGCGTGAAAGTTGAAAAGGTTTGAGAACGTTAAAAGTATGAAATAATTGTTTGGCTTGTCATCGGGGTTGTGCATGATTTAAGTACTTTGTGTGATGAAGATGGAGCATAGCCAGACTATATGATTTTGTAAGGATAAGCTTTCTTTAGCAATGTTATTTTGAGAAGACATAATTATCTTCTTAGTATGCTTGAAGTATTATTGTTTTTATGTCAATATTAAACTTTTGTTTTGAATCATACAGATCTGAACATTCATGCCACAATAAAGAGAATTACATGGATAAATATGTTAGGTAGCATTCCACAACAAACATTCTGTTTTTATCATTTACCTACTCGAGGACGAACAGGAATTAAGCTTGGGGATGCTTGATACGTCTCCAAGTATTTATAATCTTTGATTGTTCCATGCTATTATATTATCTGTTTTGGATGTTTTATATGCATTAATATGCTATTTTATATTATTTTTGGGACTAAGCTATTAACCTAGAGCCCAGTGTAAGTTTCAGTTTTTTCCTTGTTTTAGAGTTTTGCAGAAAAGGAATACCAAACAGAGTCCAAACGGAATGAAACTTTCGCGATGATTTCTCTTGGACCAGAAGACATCCAGAGGGCTTGGAGTGCACGTCAGGAAAGCAATGAGGCGGCCACAAGGTCGGGAGGCGCGCACAGGGGGGTAGGGCGCGCCCCCACCCTTGTGGGACCCTCATGACTTCACCGACCTATTTCTTTCGCCTATATATTCTCGAATATCCCAAAACCTTCCAGGCGAGCAACGAAACCACTTTTCCACCACCCCAATCTTCTGTACACGTGAGATCCCATCTAGGGGCCTTTTCCGGCGTCCTCTCGGAGGGGGATTCGATCACGGAGGGCTTCTAGATCAACACCATTGCCTCTCTGATGAAGCGTGAGTAGTTTACCACGGACCTACGGGTCCATAGCTAGTAGCTATATGGCTTCTTCTCTCTCTTTGATTCTCAATACCATGTTCTCCTCGATGTTCTTGGAGATCTATTCGATATAATACTCTTTTGCGGTGTGTTTGCCGAGATCCGATGAATTGCGGATTTATGATCAGCTTATCTATGAATATTATTTTAATCTCCTCTGAATTCTTATATGCATGATTTCATATCTTTGCAAGTCTCTTTGAACTATCGATTTGGTTTGGCCAACTAGATTTGTTTTCCTTGCAATGGGAGAAGTGCTTAGTTTTGGGTTCAATCTTGTGGTGCTCGATCCTAGTGACAGGAGGGGAACCGACACGTATTGTATTGTTGCCATCGAGGATAACAAGATGGGGTTTTCATCATATTTCTTGAGTTAATTCCGCTACATCATGTCATCTTACTTAATGCGTTACTCATGTTCTTCATGAACTTAATACTCTAGGTGCAGGCAGGAGTCGGTCGATGTGTGGAGTAATAGTAGTAGATGCAGGTAGGAGTCGGTCTACTTGATGCGGACGTGATTCCTATATTCATGATCATTGCCTTAGATATTGTCATAATTATGTGCTTTTCTATCAATTGTCCGGCAGTAATTTGTTCACCCACCGTAATATTTTCTATCTTGAGAGAAGCCTCTAGTGAAACCTATGGCCCCCGGGTCTATTTTCCATCATATAAGTTTCCGATCTACAATTTTAGTTTCTGATTTACTTTCCTTTTGCAATCTTTTTACTTTCTGTTACATAAACCAAAAATACCCAAAATATTACTTTACCCTTCATCCATCTATATCAGATCTCACTTTGCAAATAACTGTGAAGGGATTGACCACCCCTTTGTCGCGTCGGGTGCAAGCTGGTGTTTGTTTGTGTAGATATTCGGTGGCTTGTGTATTGTCTCCTACTGGATTGATACCTTGGTTCTCAAAAGTTGAGGGAAATACTTACTCTACTTTGCTGCATCACCCTTTCCTCTTCAAGGGAAAAACCAACGCAAGCTCAAGAGGTAGCACTCATTACATTGTCTTCCTTGTCCAACTTCAACAAATTTGCTCAAGTTTGAAAATAATTAAAGGGGCTCACAATCATGGAGGATGTCCAAAATAGTATATTCATATGTGAAATGTCTCTTCCTTCAATATTCTTTCATGAATTGTTCAAGTGACCAATGTTGAGTTTGCTAACTTTCAATAAATTTTACCACCTATACTTCTTATAAGTGAAGTCATTACTTCCCATGGGATAAGCATATGAAGCATATATAATTTCAGATCTATGATATTCAATTCATTCAACCATTTACTCATAGAATACAAGAGAAGCACATGAGTAAATGACAAACTACTCCAAAAAGATATAAGTGAAGAACAATGAGTAGTCAAATAATAACTAGACATGGGAGGACTCTCTCTCTCTCATTCAAGATTTCAGATCCAATGATATTATTCAAATAGCAAGTAAAATGAAAATACGCTCCAGGCAAAACAAATATCATGTGACGAATAAAAATATAGCTCCGAGTAAGGTATACCAATGGTTTTGAAGATGAAAGAGGGGATGCCTTCCGGGGAATCCCCAAGCTTAGGAGCTTGAGTATTCCTTGATTATTACCTTGGGGTGCCTTGGGCATCCCCAATCTTAGGGTATTTCCACTCCTTATTCTCCTCATATCGATATCTCACCCAAAACTTGAGAACTTCAATCACACAAAACTTAACGAAACTTCATGAGATGGGTTAGTATGATAAAGGGTAAATCATTCACTTTGGTACTGTCAAGATAAGATTCATAATTTTTCTCACACAATGCCTACTGCACCATATCATTTCTATAATTTATATCAAGCAATATAAGCCATAGAAACTAGAAAACAAGCAAACTATGCATTGAAAACATAATCTGTCAACAACAGAATAGTCTGTAATGATCTGGACAACAACCATACTTCTGTCACTCCAAAAGTATTGAAAACTTGGGACAACCTAGCCAATTTGTATATTAATCTTTTTCAAAAAGAGTCAGTATTTTATCGCGCTTCCGTTAAATATGAAAATTATTTTACTGGGTGCAAAAGTTTTTGTTTTTCAGCAAGATCGAATCAACTATCACCGTAAGCCATCCCAAAGGTCTTACTTGGCACTTTATTGAAACAAAAGCTATAAAACATGATTACTATAGTAGCTTAATCATGTGAACACACAAAAACAGTAGGTAAAGGTGTTGGGTTGTCTCCCAACAAGAGCTTTTCTTTAATGCCTTTCTAGCTAGGCATGCTATTTTAATGATACTCTTCCAAGCCCAATTCCGATGATAATTTTATTCATACTCCAAAAGATATAAGTGAAGTTCATGAGAATTCTACAATTAATATAGATTAACCAACATACAATCTCAAAATATATAAGTGAAGCACACAAAGCATTCTATAAAGCCATACGCAAAAGATTTAAGTGAAGCACAAAGAGCATTCTATAAAGCCATACTCAAAAGATTTAAGTGAAGCACAAAGAGCATTCTACAGATCAATGAAGGGCTATATCATACTATCATGGAGAATATTGGAAAATAAAAGGTAAATAACACAAAAGACACATATCATGTGAACAAAACAAAAACCAAGGTATACCGATAATTGTTGAAGAAGAAAGATGGGATGCCAACCGGGGCATCCCCAAGCTTGGATGCTTGAGTATCCTTGAAATATTTACTTGGGGTGGCTTGGGCATCCCCAAGTTTTAACTCTTGTCTCTCCTTATTCTTCTCATATCGATAACTCCTCGATCTTCGAACACTTCATCCACACAAAACTTAACAAAAAACATTATGAGATCCATTAGTACAATAAAGCAAATCACTTCATTTAGGTACTGTTGTAAACTCATTCCAATTTCATATTAGCATTATATATACTATATTCCAAGTTATCCATGGTTCATACCCCCCGATACAACCCATAGATTCATGAAAATAAGTGAAAAACACATACAAAATAGAATCTGTCAAAAATAGGACACTTTGTAGCAATATGGAACTTTCGTATACTTCAGTAACTTCAAAAATTCTAAAAAATTGGGAAAATCTAAAAAATTTGCAGGCCAGTACTGTGTAAAAATTTCATGATTTTATCATGGTCCAGTAAAAAATGTAAATTCAATAACTAAAAAAGTTTCTGTTTTTTCTGCTGCACACACTAAACAAGCAATTAAACATTCTAAAGCCAAAGCTTGGCACATTTTTTAATACAATGGATATATACAAGGGGATAAATATTTTTGAGAAACTTCCATGAAAAATTCTACAATGTTTCCATGAGCATGAACACAAGTGTTCAAGGTCGACCCTCACTTCTCCAATGCATAACCTTCCAATCACTTCTCTTTTTGAAAAAGTTTTTAGGCATAAGAGGCAAGCAATTTTTTTGTATTTTGCACTCTTCTAATTATATTTTTGTTTCACCCACAACTATAGAAAACAAAAACAAAAGGGAAAACAAAATCTACTTAGTGAAGAAAGCAAACAAGCACACACGAGAATATCAACCCCACGCTATTGCTCCCCGGCAACGGCGCGAGAAAGAGCTTGGTAATCCCCAAGTGCAAGGAATCATCGTAGCAATTTACAAAGGTGGAATTGATAAGTATGGAGTGTCGAACCCACAAGGAGCTAAAGGTAAGCTCAATATTCTCTCAAGTCCTATCTACCACTGATACGACTCTACGTACACCGAACGTTTGCTTCCATCTAGAAACGAGAAATAAAACTATGTTGTGGGTATAAAGAGAATAGCCTTTCATGATATAGGAGAACTAAAATATAAAAATAGGTGCTGTTAACATAAAGTTAGAACATATTACTATATATTATAAATAGTGAGTGTGGAATAATGATGGATCGGTGTGCGGAATTGTCCTAAGCAATTGTTAACAAGATCGGTAGTCGTCATTGCAATTTTATATGAGGGAGAGGCATAAGCTAACATACTTTCTTTCCTTGGATCATATGCACTTATGATTGGAACTCTAGCAAGCATCCGCAACTACTAAAGATCATTAAGGTAAAACCCAGCCATAGCATTAAAGTATCAAGTTCCCTTTATCTCATACGCAACAACCCCCTTACTCGGGTTTATGCTTCTGTCACTCAAGCAACCCACTATAAGCGAATCATGAACGTAGTGCAACACCCTACAGCGGGAATGCTTCATGTGTGCGCGGCATGGAAGGCACCATAGGACAACACCAAAATAAAACATACAACTCAAACCAATCTATATCATCAATCAACCCGAAAGACAAAAGAAATCTACTGAAAACATCATAGGATGGCAACACATCATTGGATCATAATATGTGGCATAAAGCACCATGTTCAAGTAGGGGATTACAATGGGGTGCGGGAGAGTGGACCGCGTAAAAGAGATGAGGATGGTGATGTTGATGAAGACGATCACTACAACGATGATTCCCCGACGGCACTCTGGTGCCACTGAGAGAGAGGGGGGAGAGTCTCCTCCTTGTGCTTCCTCCTCCATGGCCTCCCCCCTAGATGGGGATAGGTTCTCCTTCTGGTCCTCGGCCTCCATGGTGAAGATGGCCCCCTCCGGGATCCTCCTCCATGGCCTCCGGTGATGATGGCCCTCTACGGCAGGGTGCCGGAGAGGGCCTAAATTGATTTTTTGTGGCTATAGAGGCTTGTGGTGGCGGAACTCCTGATCTAGGTTTATTTCTGGGGGTTTGGGTATTTATAGGAATTTTTGGCGTCGGTCTCACGTCAAGGGGGTCCAAGAGGTAGCGACAAGGTAGGAGCACCCTCCCGGGGGGTAGGGCGGGCCCCCCTACCTTGTCATCACCTCGGGACTCTTCTGGTCCAACTCTTGTGCTTAGGGGTTCTATTTTGGTCCATACAAAATCACCGTAAATTTTTAGCCCATTCCGAGAACTTTTATTTCTACACCAAAAATGACACCACAGTAGTTCTGCTGAAAACAACATCATTCTGGGTTAGTTCTAATCAAATCATACCAAAACCATATAAAATTGTTGTAAACATGGCATGAATACTTCATAAATTATAGATATGTCGGAGAAGTATCACCCACCTGCATGGGGGACCCACATGAACGTGGATAGTGGGGAATGTCCCCACAACCCTGGTCTAGACGCACCAAGATCCTACCTTAAAAGGAATAGTATCATATCCCAAGGGGATAAGATCAGGATCCCTAAAAAGGGGATATCGATCGGTGGGGAAGGAAAGGTGGGATTTCCTTCCTCCCCCTTTGGCCAACGTCCCTAGGGCCTTAAAGGGAAATCCACCAGGCCCCTCCACGCCTATATAAAGGTGGGGAGGCATTGGGGGCAGCCACCGTTCGACCCTTGCCCATTACCTCTCCCAACTCCTCCCACATTTCACTAGTACGGGATTGGCGAAGCCCTGCCGGAATTCCGCCGCCGCCACCACCATCACCATACCGTCGTATTGGTCACGATCT